>NC_089187.1:895908-984423 GCF_947507565.1 Oscarella lobularis
GTTTACATTATATCTCAACGCCACCAGAACAGACTAACAGACTATGTTTTGCCTTTTCATTCAATTGCTCCATTGGTGAGACGGTGACCGTGGAGAAATTTGAGAAGCAATCGAGTGAAGGTATTTCTTAATCAAGTATATAAAAACATGTATCTGGCCTTTAGAGTGTGAGGCGGGCTGTGCGTCTGCGTGTGTTAAACCGTTCGCCTGCCTATACGAAATGAAGGGATCTCATACTGACTTTTAAGTACATGTATAGTGCTCGCACATTTCTTTCCTTGACTGTCTACTAAACCGCTCACGTTTGAGTTTTAAATTTCTGGTCTGTCTTGACCCCCTAACATCGTTGAATGACTTATACTGCTAAAGCCTTTTCAAGGTCTTTCCCTATTCCAACATTGTAGCAAGCATCTATGAGCAGTTGACGAGTCATTTCACTGTCTCCTTCTTTTCGCTGAAAGGCAGACAGTACTCTTTCCAGCCGTTCCTTTGAGTTGGGTGTTCGAGTCTGTATCGGCTTAGGTCCCTCTAGTCCTCTATCTGGTCCTCCTGCACTAAAAGAAAATCCAAGTTGAATTGAGATTTGTAGCCACTTTTTCTCTCCGATACTCAGAATAGCTTCGAGCAAGACGTTCATAGAGACATCAGCACCTGTTGGTCTTGATGCAGCAACTAGAGCAGAATATTTGAGCAAAGCATGAGAAACAACTGCCATACTTATTTCCCACTCACCAGGTTTCATTCGAATGAAAATAGAAACGCCTGAAGTGCTGACGATAACTAAAAGAATACCACACAATGCAAAAGGATGACTGCGCCAAAACTGAATTAGGAAGTTTCGAGCCTCTATGAGATAGCAGTAGACACAACGTTTCTTCATAATGTTATTTATACCAATGGGTTTCTCAGGTACACTATGTTTGGCCTCTTCCTCATCACTGCGTCCTAACAAAGAGCGTACAAAAACACCAACTTCGCAATCAACGCATACCGCAATCACGTTCTCCTTTGGCCCCGGGCCGCCTACGAGCGCCTGCACAACATGCAAAACGAAAAAGGCACTAGCTATGGCACGCCAAAACGTAACGTCAGATAAGCACTCTAATATTTTTGCATCGTAAAATCCCACCTGATAGGAGAAGAAGACGGAGATCTTCACCTTGCTCTATCTCTTGAAGAGCGTCGACGAAAGTGTCGAAGTACGCGTCAGGACGCTTCCTCAGAGTCTCAAAAAGACGTTTAGCTGCCTCCGTTTTGCCCTCTTTGTTCACAGCCCGACCGATTTCTTCGCATTGACTCGCTGACACGCACTTCTTCTCCACCAATTTCTCTAGAATCGTCGAGTCGGGGCCCAAGAGGTTTGAGACATAGGTTATAGCGGCCGATAGCACTGGCGTTAGTCTCTCGGCCCACTTTCGATCTCCCATGGGAAAGGAAGGTGCATAGTCTATGAGTCCCGTATGATATCACTCCTTCCTGAAACTCGTGCCTAAGTGATTCTAGAGAAAATCCGTGAGTTGCTGAAGGGAGTCATAGACGTCTGCATGCATGAATATTTTGTCTGTACACTATTTAAATGAGTATCAATGAAAAGCAAAGGAAGATTCATGCCGCCTATACGTATAAAAAACGTGGATCAAGACAGAGCCCGCTGTGGCTTATCTACGGTAAGTCAATGCGCAAAACTGCGTTTTAGATGCCAGCTAGTGCGATACTGTACTAGATAAAATTAAAGGTGAGTAAGTAGTCATTTAGTTTGGCCCTAAAACCAATAACAAGAATAGATAAACAATAAAAAAAGAAACTTACCGAAAAAATTGAGGCTATCGTTTCAGTTGAGCAGCCAACGTTCTTCATGGCAGTAATAAAATGCCTGCGAGTAGCTCTCTTGCCGAACTTGTTTGCCCACGCGTCTAGCATATCCAGGGCACGGTCTTGATCGTTTCTTTTCTCTTCAAACGCATGCAGTTGATAAAACTGGAAAGGTTCCGGACCTAAAATTTTTCCAATACGTCTCCAGACTGGTTGAATGCGTTCAGCTGCTCTGAATTGTTCAAGTGCGGTTGGCGGATTATCAAGGTAAATCTCATCAAATAGACAGGAGATTTCTGCAAAGAGTGTCAGAAAGAATCGATTAATTGATGGAATACCTTCGTCATTCCGTTCGGAAAGTGAAGAACAAAGTTGAGTTGCTTGTTCACAACGACGCCCTACCATGAAAATCAATAGCTACATTATAACTTTTCAAAAATCCGCTGACTTTTAATTGCCGAAAGAGATCTAGTTCGAATAAAAGAAAGATCTTCTTTTGCCTCGACATTCTGCCAGAAAAGTAGAATATTAAAGAGGATTTAGTAAGTATACGTCTATTTTGTTACCTCGTCAGCAGAAAGTTCAATCGCACCATCTCCACTCAAAAGAGCTAGCAAGAGCGGTAGACGTGATCTTCTTGCAGCATCTCCAAAGCACTGCGCTGTGGCAATGAGATTTTCACTCCAAGTAGAAATCAGCTCGGCCGCTGTCTTGCATTCCACCTGGTCTGCTTCAGACAAGCCCGGCAAATGACCCTTTAAAACGTCTCTTCCCGCATCGTCTTTATCCAAGCACGTTATTATAGCGCAGCGTGTCTTGTAGGACAATAAGTCGATGTGATTGTCACGAAGAGCAAGAAGATCTTTTAGGCTGTCTTTGATCATTCCCTTGCTGACTGAAGCGCTTGACTTTGCTGAAATCTCTATCTTCGCATCCACAGTTGCTTCTTTGTAAGCCAGAGGAAACTCTTTCAGCTGCTTTAGTTCTGTAGAGCTAATGTACCAGAGAAGACTATCTGTCCCTGGACTCCTCTTTCGAAGAACTTCTTCGCCAGTTATCATTAGATTATTAAGAAGTTTAACGCATTCTCGCTCGGAATGAACCGGTCCACGCACTATAAAATCCAAAGCCTTATCCACCTCTTGCAATGTTATCATTCCTTCCACTGAAACACCGTCTATTGTATCCCTGATCATCAGCCCTCCTTGCCAAACTACCGGCTCTAAGCCATGAAAAGAAGGAACATTGTGTACGTGACACTGAAGAAACGGCATCGTTCCGGGAGTTATTATATCTGTCTCTTTAGCTCGTCGCACTCGTCGCCCAACGTAAACGGTCATCTCAGAATTTTCGCACCACACTTCAGATTGACGTTTCTCTTCTACAAGAGCTGGAAACCGATAAGTGTTTCGCATACCGGGAAGCGGATAGCAAATTTCCAAATGACACAAGAGCCAGATTGTTTCATCAATATTTTCCCACTTTTGCTCATTGAAGGCTTCGAGTGCACTCTGAATGTCTTCTTTGGTTGTTGTGCCGGGTGGACGGCAGCAAAGAGAAACCGGAAAATCTGAATTCAAAGGACACAACAGGGGACCAATGATATTTTGACATAGCCAAGTTGGATCCAAAATGATTTTGTTTTGAATGACAAAAATCTAAAAAAATCAGTGATACCAACACGTAAGCAATGATTAAAACTGCTGATGACCTCGCCGATTCCTTGCAGAAATTCAACAAGCAATTTTTGAACTTCAACCGTAAGACCAGGATAAAGACAATCTGCCATAACCTTCTCAAAAACGCTCGACTCCATAAAATGTATGACTTCTTCCTATAAGCAGAACGATCGTACGATAGTGTCCAGAGATGTAGCTACGTATATTTAATTAATGTTCGCTTACCCTTTTGGTTTCAGGGTGGTTCTTTATGACAGACAGAGTTCTCTGGCGTACTTCTTCATTTAGGTAATTGATAGTAAAAAAAGAAAGCAGCTTGTGGAAAAACAGCTGGCCTTTCCTGAAAGGATCTCTCAGTGTAGGTAAAAAAGATGCAGTTGCCGCCTCAACAATGATCGGGACTTCTTTACCAGCCTGAGTTAAAGCAGAGACAAGTAAGTAGAAAATGCAAATTCGTAAAGAGCTATTTGCAGTACTGCACGGCTATGAGGCGTTCTACTGCTTTTAACGGACTAATTTTGCACGAATTTTTGTCAATGTGCGTAGCGTTATCTCGATGACACTACTGTATTTAATTCGAAGCTTTTTTAAAATTGATTACCTTTAGGGTGAGCGCTTTGACGTCTTTAATAGCTTCCCTGAGAAGATCCAAATCGGTCGATTTTCGATCATGGCAATTCAAAACAAAGTGTTTCTCGTAGAAGTTGAACCAACGGCCAAAGTTTTGCCTTACGTAGGCAAAAACCTGTCGTAGTTTAATTTCTCCAATTTTCTCAGAGGGAAGGAGATCTTTCTTGCTTCCTACAACCAGAAAGTTAGCCTTTTCATTTAAAACAACGCTGCATTTCACGAAAGAACAGAAAAAATGGCTCCAAGTCTTTAGCTCATTCTCGCTTTCTGTCAAATCGACAACGAGCAGAAAAGCTGTCGTAGACTCGGAGAAAAAGAGCCCGTGCGTTTTATGAAAAAACGGCTGCCCTGCAAAATCGCAAAAAACCACATCGCCGGCCGATTTGATATTTGCAGTTGATAAATCCATGCTGGCAGTTCGCTTATCGTCACCCCCATCTTTCCAGTGAATGTTTTTTAAAGTTTTTATGAGGGTTGTTTTACCAGCTCCAGCTTTTCCAATTATGCATATCTTGATTTTCGTTTGCTTGGTCGTGCCTTGCGAATAAAGTTTATTATATCGATGATTAGTCTACAATGAAAAGCATGTGCCATGAATCGTAAAAAAACCTAACTAAAGAACGAACCCATTCTTTGAATAAAATGGTTCTCACTTCTGACAAGCAAAAAGTCTCGTGAGGAAGTAGACCATCCTAAATAAAGACGCAGTATAAATACCTTGGATTACATTATTCTATGCGTGTTTACGACGAATAATTTATTCTAAAAGTGTAGCTAGCCATAATAGACTTTCCAAAGTAAATTAGCAAGAAAACGCTTCACACGTAAACGTTTCTAACAATGCATAATGACAATTTAAAGTGCGCCATAATTTCACTGTTCAGACAAAAAGCTTAAAAAAAGTGTGTTATACAAGTTAACTCTAAACCTTGCTTAGTTAATTTAATTTCTTTCTCTAGTGCTACAAACGCTTACCTCTCCGGAACGGTCAATGAGAGTTGGCTCCTTCAAGAGAATTACTTTCACAAGATCAAACCACAAGAAGAAATCTGATACATTTAATTATATGTTATGTTATCAATAATTTAAGTAACGAAATAAATCATATACAGTACCAGAAATTCTTTGACTGTATATTGCAAGGAAGTGCAATACTGAATTTCCTTTCTGAAGACGACAAAAGCGTCGAAAACAGTAAGATCTCAACTACTAGCATACCTCGTCTGTCTTATTAACGTCTGCTCCCGCTTCGACTAGTAGAGTCGCAATTACCAAGTGACCACCCAAACACGCCATCAACAAAGCGGTTAACCCTTCCTAAAGTTATCAATCCAAATAGCATTCAGATAGAAGTATCCTATTACTACAAACCAAGTTAGTCTTATTCAAATCTGCTTTAGCGTCAATCAGCAGATTAACAATCTCTAAGTGACCTTTTCTAGATGCTTCGTGCAAAGCCGTGCGGCCTTTCTAAATGTTTCAATTAGAAACAAGCCTAAAAAAAGGGAATGCCGTTTGTAGTATACTCAATACAGCGTTTAATGACCTCAAATTTTGCTACGCTCCGCTGCATGCATTTTTGAAGCGCGAATTCGTCTATACACATGCAAAACCTACCAGGTTTGTCTTGTTGACATTTGCTCCAGCCCTAATTAATATTTTAGAAATTTCCACGTCACTAATTTCACAGGCAGCCTGCAAAGCCGTTCTGCCATCCTGAAATTTTCGCTTAATTAATACAACGCGTCTCAAAGAACTGCTGTCACCTCATCAGTCTTATTAACATCTACTCCAGAGTAGATCAATAATTCAGCAATTTTTAAGTAGCCCTTTTTACACGCTGAAAACAAAGCCTGTCGTTCGTTATTAACTTTTGCTCCAGCGTCTATTAAAAGTTTAGCAACATCCGAATAACCATTACGACATGCTCCCTCCAAAGCCGTGCTTCTACCCTAAAGGTTCCAAGTAGGAATGAAAATGGATTATAAAGTATTAAAATAACATTAGCTTCATTAACGTGTGCTCCAGCCTTGATAAGAAGTTTAGCAATTTCTACGTCACCATTTGCACACGCTCCATACAGAGCCGAAAGCGAAAACTGAAAATCCAAAATAGAAAACAATAACTGGCAATAGAAACTAACTCGCTATACACACCTTTTCGGCCTTATTGACGTCTGCTCCAGCATCAATTAGTAGTTTTGCAATTCCTAAGTCGCCTTTCCAACACGCTTTTCGCAAAGTTTCGTGCACATTCTAAAAGATTCATTAGCAAAAATGAGTAAAAGCCAGTTTCATAAAACTAAAAAACGATGCAACCTTATCGACATCTGCACCAGCGCAGACAAGTAGTTTAGCACTTTGCACGTGACCGTTTTCACAAGCCGCAAGCAATGGTCCCTGGCCAACCTAAAGATCGAAAGATCAAAATAACTGTTCTCCTAAACTTAAAAACACTGTTATCTACTTTGTCCGTTTTATTGACATTTGCTCCGGCGTCTATCAAAAGTTGAGCAACATCCAAGCGGCCATGGCAGCATGCTTCCTGCAACGGCGTGCGTCCAAGCTAAAGATTCTATTTAGAAAGCAGCACATGTCTGACAAAGTACTGAAAACCACATTCGCTCGCATTCCGGCCTTGAAAAAGAATCTAGGAAGTCTATCAACTATTGCATGACAATTTTCACACGCTCTATGGAAAGCTTGCGAAAGCTAAAGTTGAAATTTATGAAACAAGCACAGACACACGTCTATAGAGCAACTGACTGCTATACACACCTTTCCAGCGTTGTCAAACAGGGTAGCAACATCACTGTGACAGTTGCGACAGGCTCCTTGCAAAGCCGTGAAGCCGTCCTAAAGCAACTGAGTAATAAAAAAAAAAAGGAGTTATAAAGTACAAAAACCATATTAGTTTTATTGACGTCAGCTCCAGCGTTGATTAAGAGCTTTGCAAACTCCAAATGACCGTTTTCACACGCTATATACAAAGCCGTAGGCAAGAACTAAAAATTCCAATTAGAATGAAAAAATAGGTCGCATAAAGTGTCTCGCCCCTACCGACCTCGCCTGTCTTATTGACGTCTGCTCCAGCGTCGATGGAATGTTTAGCAACAGCAAATTGACCATTGACACATGCTTTCTGCAAAGCCGTTAGTCCATTCTAATAGTTCCAATTAAAACATAAAAACCAGTCCCAATATATATCGTAAAACCTTATTCGTTTCATTGACGTCTGCTCCTGCGTTGATCAAGAACTCAGCAATATTCATGCGATGATTTGCCCATACTTCCTCCAAAGGCGTGAGCCCATCCGTACTTGTCCACTCTCCGTCGAGCTTTGCTCCTTTCCTAGCGCATTCTTTCACTCTTTCTAGATTCCCTGCTTGTACTGCGCTAAACAGCGCATCTCGCAAGCATTTTTTGTTTGCTAATTCTTCCATTGGCGTCGAATCAGTGAAAGACTATTGCAATTCGGGAAAGTGACGTTCAAAACACTCTAGCACTTTTCTCGCGCTAGCTTCTTTCGCAGGCAACAGAAATCCAGGCGAAACGTTCTCAAACGATCGCTCACGTGACTGTGTTCTTCTGAACCCCAACAACCTGCAGCATTAGAAGAAACGGAAGAGTAAATTAGATGTGCAGACGCTACGATTCCAAACAAAATAGACGTTCTAGAAAGAGGTGCATTCATAGGGGGCATCGAAACGCACGGTAAATAGCGTAGAATTGCGTTATCCAGTGCTGCCTTTGAACTGCTGACACCTCAGGCGCTATTAATTAGATAGAATAGCGCGTCGCTTTGCTGGCTCTTTCTCGCTAACGGGAGACGTCTGTCCAGGATGAATGACGTCACGCTCAGCATCACATGTGCTAACATAGCGGCGCCACGCAGCTCAGCGTGGCGTTAGTACGTTTCAATTTCGTTTATGAGATCAAATAATTTTCATTCATTTTTTCAAGGCTCTTCTTCCTCTCCGCTATATGACTTTCTTTTGCAACTGTGGCCTGTACTGTAGCCGTTTCTGGAAGCAGCGGCATCTTCGTAACTGTAGTCGATCGCTTCCCAGACTTGTGACTGCCGCCCACACTTATGCATCTTGGCTATACAGCACGTAGGACGATGTGACTGAAATATGAAGAATATCGCCTCACTCTTTAAAGGCAAAGATCAGCACATGACTTTGCGTGTACTTGAAAACGCTCGCGTCGAACATGATAGACACTTTTACCTACAACAAACGTCTCGTAAAAATCACATATAGCTACCTAATTAATTAATTAATTAATTAAAGATTTTTTCATTAATAATTTCTTTTCACCACTACAGCCATTTTTTGGCAATCGCCAGTTTTTTACAGGCAATTGTTTTGGCATACATCGATTGGGCGCCGAGAAATTGGCTCACCGCCATTGGGACTGAATGCGCGACTTTTTGATGCCTGCGTTTATCCAAACTCAATTTCGCACTCGATCAAAGTTCTAGGCCTACTTGGAACAGGAGTACGTCGCATTCCTACGGAGGTGAAGAAGCCTAATAGCGCCGTTTCTTTCTTTTAGAGCTCACTTTCACGACCGTTTGCGAGTAGGCTATACCATGACACAGTTCGATAGATGATCGGCTAGAGAAGGCGTAAGAGCGCCACTTCGAATCTCTTCCTGGCCCAATCCCTGCTGGTGAGAGCTGCCCTTTCGCTTGGTCGCTAGCCCCCGGATGTATGACGGAAGCATTGATAAAAAACGCGACTTGGTGACTTTTCATACGTCGATATTACTAAACCGTTCAAATAAAAAAAGGTAAAACAAATGTTAAAGAAGGGTAATAAAATAGCAAAAGAGCAGTGCGATGTAGCAAAGATAAGTGATAAAGAGTAGCAGAGGCACGGGTAATTATGTAATGTAGAGTCTAATACTGACTGACTCCACTTCACAAAGAAATCTGCGTTAACATACCTTGTAATGTAAGTATTTCTACGAGTGCAATGACGTCACTTTTTTGTACTTCTCTTGGATAACTCTCTTGCTAATACCCGACTCCGTACAAGCACGCAACACCTTCTCCACCAGAGGCTGCTCCGTTTTCTTCGTCCATTTCTCCAAAGCCAGTGCAAGGCTTACTTTATTGCTATGATTCGCTCGCCGTATTTCCGTCATTGCTTCTGCCGACAACAGAAAACAGCAGATCTCTTCCCACTTCGAGCTCGCTCCCGAACAAATCGCCGCAATCACATCTTTGCACACGACGTTGTCGTCGGCAGGAAAACTTCCTCCCTGCTCCGGCTCTCCGTCTCGGATGCGGCGACGAAGACGCAGATGGCTAATTCGAATGTGGGGATACTTTGCACCGCGAAGTTTTCTGGCTTTTACAAGTGCGGCGCTGTTCCTGCACGACTTGACGTCGTCCCTTTCGTACACGGCTACGTCTGAACTATGATTTTGAAGATCATCGCTGTCCAAATAGCACCATTCCATTCGAGTGCCATTGGCTTTATCGCTTCGAACCGACTCGACAGTGCGCTTTACGTCTTCGAGCATATCCTTTGCCACGCATTCGCCTCCTTCCCAGCAGCGCACGATCACGTCGACGGCATCGTTTTCATTCCTCAATTCGACGAGGCATTCGACCAAATGACTTGGACCGGACGCCTCGAGTGTGAAGCCGTCTTTCCAAAGATTCATGCGACATCTCGAAATGGCTGCACAGCGACTTTGAAGAACGGGAAAAAGCGGCGGTGGAATGACGTCCGTCGTGGGGTGAGAAACTCGGTAGCGGCGACCGCGGTAAACGACCATTTTGTCTTCTCTCTCCCAGACGCCGGCCGGTTTTAATTCTTTGATTAGGCACGGAACGTGATACGAGTGGGGGCCGTCTTTACCTTCAATTTGGCAAATGAGATAAAGATCGAGCATTACTCTAATTGCCTCGTCGGCGGTGAACGACACACGCGGAAGATTTCGCTCCCGTTGCTTTTCTTGAAATAACTCGAGGGCTAGTTTTACGTCGGCTCGATTCACACGGCCCGTGTCGTCGCCAACGGCGTGGATGTAGAATTCGTCGGGATCGGAGAGGATTGGTCCTAGAAGGTTGGTCACCAAAACAGAAGGCTGCAGATAAATTTGGCCGAGATTACGAAAATACAGAATCTACGAAAACAGAGTCTTTGGCGTTAACCGAAGCGTAGTCATATAGCTTACAGTTCCCGAATCGTGCAGGTTTTGAGCCAATAACTCAACTGGCAAGTCTTCAATGAGAGGTCGATCAAGCAGCGCTTCTATAGTGCGTCGAAACTCTTCCAAGTTTAGCAACTTTTCCTCTGTGGCAGAACTGCTTAAAATCAGTGATCTGCAATTCTCGCATACTTTGGGAACTGGATCCGCTTTCTATTTCAAAAAAGCCGTGCAGCAGTTCTCAAGCGCAAAGACTGTAGTGCTGTACCTGAATAAGCTCATTCCTGATCCTCTTCAGTTCGCAGCGAAACGAATCCATAGCCGGCGACTGTCCCTTCTTGCAGTCAACCTCGACAACGCCGGCTAAACAGAAGATCCCCCCAAACTCTTCAACAAGATTTGCGACGTGAATTCGAAATGCGCCCAAAGGCTTCATGTCGTCGTCGCGACTGTCTCCCGTTCTCTTGTTGCCAACAACAACGATCGTGATGCCAGAGACGATTGATTTTCTCGCCGACTTCAAAAACGCGAGCCATCTCCTCAGTTCTGCCATCACTTCTTTTATTGCTCGCCTTTTGCCATTTCCGTCGACTATATCGACGACGCACAGGAAAATTGTCAGCGAAAAGCGAAAAAGAACAGCGTGCGCCACGCGGAACGGGTAGTGACCGCCAAAGTCCCAGATAGACATCAATCCCACCCCGTCTACCTGCTTGTTGTGAACATCGACGCCGGCCGTTCGATCCAGCTCGTCTGATTGTCTGTCGCCTGACTGCAATGTGATGCCACACAGAGAATTCGTGAGGGTTGTTTTGCCAGCCATAGGTTCGCCGACGAGACACGTTTGAACGCATTCAGGTTGAACTCGTTCGCTGTCAAGCAGCCGGAATGATAGCATTTGCTCCTAAAGATTCGTAGCGTCATGTGCACAGCAAAAATGTAAAACACGAGAGTTTACATATTTAGCTTGGAGAAATATTCGCATTTCGTCTGCTGATGTCTCGTGTGGTTTCATGCCAACCTGTTTACAAAATCAACATAGCAATTTCACTTTTCTTTGAGGTCAGCTTACATCATTTTCAGCCTCGAGTGATAGACCGAGATCCAGAAAATATTGAAGAACACTTATCTTTGCCGACGGTGACATAGATAAAATGCTTAGCATTTCTGTTCTTCCATACAAATGCAGCAACGAGTCTCCTTTCTAAACATTAAATTTCGTAAATTTGCTGAATTTAGGAAGCTAATTAATTCACCTTGTCGACTACTTTGTAATTAGCATTGTGTATGGCAAACCATTGCACATTTTCCAAGCATGTGCACAACATGATCGGTGTACACCCATCCTAAAATTCTTGATTAGAAAATGAACCAAATATCGCTTGTGACGCATCACATCGTCCTTTTCCTCCAGATTCGCTCCGTAATCCAAAAGATGATCAAGAGACACTGCAGAGCCATAGCAAGCAGCCCAGTGAAAAACATTAGGCATTCCAGCAACGAGAAGTCCTTCAGTGACAAAGGAATCAAACACTATCCTCCTTCTATCCTCCGTGTTATAATACTACAAAACAAGGAGATCACAGAAACGTAACTAAACAGGGAAGACAGTACGTCTTTTGAACGGGTTTTGAATCCAGAAAATTCGATTTTGAGTTTGGAAAAAGCTTTTGCAGCATCCACGTATTCAAACAAAACCACGCGGTCCAACAAAGTGCTCCCAACCTAAAGAAGCTCTACATCAAACGATTTTTTACTACTAAAACATACGTCGATATTAAGTTTCCGCTTAGCACCCAACATCAATAATTTTCTTGCTATTTTGAAGTTCTTTGAATAACAAGCCAAAGTCAATGGAGTCCATTTTCCCTACACACGTCAGGATAAGAAAGAGACATTGCGTAAGCAAAATTCTACAAATTGGAAACGATCTGTGGCCACATCATCCATCATTCCGAGAGGTAATTTTTCTGCTAGCCAGGCTAAGAGATCAATTCGATCACTCTCGTCTTTCTGCTTCGATTCAGCCAAGACATGAAAAACGTTCCGATTGACATCCTATAAATATTTTAGAAAAAGAAGTTTTATTCACCCTTAGATACTGTAGAAGAGAAGTGTCTATGACCTAACTTCTTACATGTGTTTCTGAAAGCTTAAATCCTAATTCACTCAGAAAATGAACAACGTAAAGCTGTACACCTGCAACAGCCCAGTGAATGAATGGTTCAAACTACGATAAGTTTTAATTTACTCAATTTCGTTCTTTTTGCAACACACCTTTGGTTTAGAAAATGGGTTGATTGATTCTGTCTCGATTGTCTCAAAAGAATATTTAAACCAAAGTTTAACCGTTTCCACTCCGCCAAAACAAGCGTAGCAAAAAAGAGGTTTCTAAAACGTTATAGACAATAATAAGTAATCAATCAATAAATAAATACATATATACCGCAAAAGGTACTATTCTCCAAACTCCTTCATCTTCATTTGGTTTGGATACATGTAATAATCGTTCTGCTATATCAACGCGTCCATTTGCAAATGCCAACTTCAAAGCTGTTTCTGTATCCTAAACAGATTATTAAAACGCTGTGTGACACATCATTGACAGAACATTACTGGTGGCCAAGTCCTTGCTCCGTTCTCTAGAAGAAATTCCACAGCAGATTCATCACCAATGACACAAGCCAGCTTCAGAGGTGTAAGATTGCACTAATGCAAAATTTCAAACAGCTGTTCAAAAAAAAGACAACTCAATCTCACAGCATCTTTCCCAAAGTAATAATGTGGTGGGGTATTTATAACAGTGCATAACTCTTCATCAACTTTCATCCCTCGTCTGAGCAATTCTTTTAAAATCTCAATATCTCTTTTCAACACTGCAACATGTATCAACATCCAACGGCCACCCTACAAATTTTATTCAACATTTGGATCCCGTTAGCAGTACGCCAATCCTAACCTGAATCAGATCTTCTCCGCAAATCAATTCTTTGTCGTCGTACACTCCATACAATTTAGCTTTTCCTTCTGAAAGAATAGATCATATTCATGACGTCACAGGGACGTGCGCATGGGTGGCAAAAAAGTCTTGGGGGTTTGGGTGGCATGCGCTGTTCACTCGCACGCGCTAGCAGCGGCTTATTCGCTTACTGCCATGTCTTCGCAACGCTTTTCCTCCTACTTTTTCGCTCTCGAAGACGAAGCTAAGAGTCGCTACTTGGAGAAACTCGCCATCATCGGTCCCGACGTTGACGATCCGTACGTGATAGATTCAGCTGCAACGAGTGACGCTTGGCCTTCCATCGAATTTCCTGACGTCTACAACTATCTTATCAACACCCCAAGCCTGTACACGAAAGAATCGCTGAAGGCGTACAAAAGTCTTGACGGGTACAAGTTTTTCACGGCTGGGTGGGTAACAGACGTTCGTGTAGCGAAGCCATCAAAATACGTCGTCCTCGGTAAGGTTGGACATTCTCAAGCAGTTAACGCTCCGTATTTACGCACTTGGGTGGGAGCCGAAGAGAATGGAACCGTCTTATGTGCCCACTGCACGTGCATGGCAGGATTGGGTGAAGCGTGCTCGCATGTGGCGGCTCTGCTATTTGCTGCCATTTATACAGCAGAAAGGGCAAATAATGCGTCGTGTACGTCAGTACCATGTCGGTGGGCTGATCTATCTGGAAAAGCGGCTCCCTTCGCTCCAACAGCCGAAATCGATTTTGTCCCTCCGAAGAAGAAGATGAATCTCTCTGCGAGTAGCGCTGATGCAGGAAGCAGCAGCAGCAGCAGCGCAACTGCGCCAAGGACTAAGGCAGTGGCCTGTTCCGCTCCGACGAACGACGAATTAGAAAGCTTCTACGAAAACTTGTCGAAGTGCGGGCAAGGCAAGTCAGTCATACTTTCGCTGCAGCCAAACTATTGGGATGCTTTTCTCGAAACGGATCAGCCCATGATCCTGACAGATTTATATGACGATTCATTAGCTACCCTTTCTTATTCCGAGATTTTGGAAGCGAGCGAAGATGTTTTTAGCAAAATCGTTGTTTCCGAATCTCAATCGAGAACAATCGAAGAACAGACCAAAGGACAAGCTAGGAGTCGTCTATGGTTTCGTCATCGCGCTTCCCGAGACAAAGTGAGACGAGCATACGTAGGAAAATTCGTTAGGGCGCCAATCTTTTCGTCGAATCGCTGCTATCCACCGTTCCCGGCTCTCTGTACCCTCGGGAGGAAACCGGTAAAAGCTTATCGAAGATCCTCGCACAAAGCGGTTCGCGCAACCTATCGCGCAACAGCTTTTGACCATGTTAGACCTTGCCACCCAAAAGTGCTCGAGACGCGCATCACATGACCTCCTGACGTCATATGAATATGATCTATTTTTTTCATATTCTGCAAATCTCCGTTTTCCACTCTTTGATATAGGCGTTCTTGTTCTTCTTCGCTGCAAAAATAGATCAATTCGTTTTCGAAATCGGAAAGCGAACCCTACTCACTCCCAGTCGCATTCTTCGTCCGATGAGATTCCGCTATACTCTTCCCTGCCTTCCATGCCGCTCTTACAACAAAACAAATAGTCCAGCTGTTTGTTTAGTTAAAATAATTACGGTCTACCTGCTCTTCGATGCTTCCAATCGGCTTGGATCGGCTTCGATTTCTTTGAGTAAGATGTGAGATGTCCCGTATTTGTTGCTATGGTTCCCTTGTCGTTGGCCTGCAGAGGCCAACTCCGTACATCATGAAGGCTGGAACCACAGATAAAACACGAGATTAAATATTTAATCTCTGCTGGAACCTTCATTCGATATAATATATGGTTAGCAATAGCATTCACAAAAAGGATTATGCACTACATCATATTCAAAACACAAGTTCTGCTTATAAATTTAGCTCCATAATGCCGCAAAAACATCGGAATATACTTTTCGCCCGGCTTTCTCCACGTTACTTTGCTTGGGCTGTTGACATCAAATACCCCCACACTTCTGTCAAACAAAAGGTAATACTTGTCGCGATCCCAAGCTCCCCCACCACAATTGTACAAACTGTACGGCAAATCAGAATGGGGTAAAAATTTTGACCACTGCTCACTTTTGCTTGAAAACGATGCACAAAACGAGCTGTGCCAATAAAAGTTTATACTGTCGTTATTCGCGACTGTAAAAATCGGCGCCACTCCATGCGTAAGGTGGAAAGAAAACGGAGCAGGAGAATAATTTTGCCAGTGATCTTCAATGGGATTATATCTTATATAGCCGAAGTTATCATACTCACGGTAAAATACGTAAACATGATCAGAAAGGGCGGATACTGTCACGTCTTTGACGTAATGCCTTGGCTCTGGAGGTGACGAAAGAGGAGACCATTTGTTTTCCTCTGAGTTGTACGCCTCCGCAAACCAAATGTTTTCGCAATTCAGACTTATACCATAAAGGCGCCCAAGACAAGAAGTGACCTCGTTTCCAGGTCTTGGGTGGGACATGGGTGCGACGTCAGCCACCCACCGATTCTGCTTTGAATCGTATCTTTCTACCGTATCCAACGCATAGTCTTCGCGATCCTCCTCACAAGAATACCCAATCTCGGGGTCAATCATTTTCCCACCTACGGCATACAGTACGCCATCAACGATCACAAGACCCGGACGAGATCTCGACTTAACTAACGAAGGAAACGAATCCCACACGTTTTGAGACGGGTCATAATACCTTGATTTATTTGATACAAAACAGTGTGTTTCGCACCACTCCGAATCAGGTGCAGACACTTCTCCGCCGACAACGAGTAGAACGTCTTGACATCCAGTGCGAAGTGACGCCGTTCCTTCTTTCTTTTCCTCTTCCGTTATTTTTTCCGTGACCCACTCTCTCATTTGGAGTTCCATCAAGAGTGCTTCACACTTTGCTAAATCGAGTAGAGGCAGACGAACCAAATTCAACAGAACCTTGGCGTGCTTTTGGCGTGATTTGTAATCGTGCTTGATCCATTTGGATATCACGCGCAACACCTCATCTTCATCCCTCACTCCCAATTCATCCAGAGCTACGATTCGACAGAGGTGTTCCACCGACAGTTCTAAGAACACGTCAGTGTCGGCCACTTCAACAATATTGAAAGCTGCCGTACGCTCAGATACGCTCATCAATAGAGAGTCGCTGTATCGATCAGCAAACATCCCAAAATGCAGACAGTTGGAGAGGTCGACGTGACTCCCGAGCCATATGCTGCACTTCGTGACGACATCGTCAAACTGAAAGAGATGAGCACTCGCGTACAGTCGTTCGACGTCGTCGACAGCGCATTGGGCCTTTCCCGTGTAAGCGTAGTCGATCAATGTCTTCACAGACGCGGCGTCGACGTCGTGAAGCGTTATTTCGGTCTGGCGTCTCTCTGCGAATTCTCCAAGAAACATCGTACGGAAATAGCCGCTGATCGATGCCAGGACGTTGCGATGAGCGTGAAATCGGTGTCCGTCGACGACGACGACGACGTCGCAGAGATCGTTCGTCTGTCGAAGCGATTGGAGACCCAACGAAAGATTCGACGGATGTTGTTGCGTAAAGAAAAATTCTGTTTCTGCCATGTACGAGCGTGAGAGAATGCTGTGGCTAGAGTCACGGTACCGTGACTCAAGTCTCACGGCCTGGCTTGGCCCTGGCTTGGAGTCACGGTAATCTACCGTACGCTATATTACGTCTTATTACGTCATGTGTAGCGTACTTCGTTGTGACGTCGATTTGTGTTCGGGGATCGGGCGGTAAAAACGAAACATGAGCGAAGAATCGACTGAGAGAGGCTCTGGCGATCGCAATAAGGCGGAAATCGACGAAATAGAGAGTTTTTTTTGCAGTAGTAAAGTTGTTCGCGTCGTTTTGAAGTTTGAAGTTGGAAGCCAAACTGGAAGAGTACAAGCGAACAAAGTTCGTTGAATTTTGGATACGGGATTCAAGAACAGTCAAAGCGGCGTCAAAGCGCGGCGTCGATCGTCTGTTGGCGTCGGCATTGAAATATTATGAAATAAAATATTGCTGTACTCATGGCGCCGATGGCGGACAGGCTTTCAAAGCGAGAGGAAAAGGGATACGGTCGTCTTCGTATGTCAACATGTGTAGGTTGTCAAAGATATGTCTATCTCACGTGATGCTGTCCTAGGACTTTCAGTCAATATGCGAGCAAGTAAAGATGGCACTGCACTTGAAGTGAAGAGTTGGTGCTCTGAGCACAGCCATGACATATCTGAAGTGAAGTGACTTTCTGTGTCGTTTATTTTACTAAGTATTATCTCCTTGCTCATCATATAGAATCTCTTTCGTCATCTTCCTTCGCAAAGGTCGCTAGACACTGAAGCAAAAGCGACGGCTTCAAAATTGCTTGCTATGAAAGCCAACAAGAAGATGGTTCAGAAAGAACTTTCCCAGGAAACGAGAAATTAAGGTCGGTCTTTTAATTAAAGGACCTGTCAAATATCGCTGCGCGGGACGAAGCAACGTCTCAGCAAATGATTTAGACTCCGTTGTCAGCAAACTGGCGTCAAAATACGGTATAGTTCATGTGCTTCAATAAGCTGGCTGCGTTCTATGTATGCTGTATATCTAGGATAGTGTGCTTCTCTTCAGCTAGGTGCCACTGTTGACGTATTTTGTCACAGCGATCGAAAACTTCAAGGGCTATTCTTGCAAGACCGCTCTATGCGAGAAATTTTCAAGGCGTTTCCGGAGTTGTTACGTATGGATGCAACATACAAGCTCTTGAGTTTGGGGTTTCCCTTGTATCTTTTCTTGGCGGAAGGTAAAACTGGTGATAACATATAACCAATATTAGTTAATCATTTTCATCTTTATCTTTCAGACGGAAACGGTCAGAGCGAAATAGTGGCTGCTTGCTTCCTGGCAGTCGAAGATGCTTGCAGTCTTAAATGGATGATGGAGACTTTTAAAAAACATAATCCTGAGTGGCCATCCATTAAGGTCGTCCTGACCGACAAAGACATTGTCGAAAGGGAAACGGTTTTAAGATGCAGACAGTTGGAGAGGTCGACGTACATATTTCTGTCCGGCGCCTCTCTGCGAATTCTCCAAGAAACATCGTACGGAAATAGCCGCTGATCGACGCCAGGACGTTGCGATGAGCGTGAAATCGGTGTCCGTCGACGACGACGACTTCGCAGAGATCTTTCGACTGTCGAAGCAACTGCAGGCCCGACGCAAGAAGGGAGAGATGTTCTTCTGTAGCGAAAACCTCTGTTTCTGCCATGTGCGAGCGCGAGAGAATTGAGCAACATGCACGTCACGCGGCTAGACAAACAAGCCGTTAATAGTCTTTTTCTTTCTCTTGGTCTGTGTTACTGCATTAAATTCAAAACTAAATTTCTGCTAATAAATTTAGCTTCATAATGTCGCAAATAGTATGGCATATAGTTTTCGTCCGATTTCCTCTTACACGTCGTTCTTTCCTTTGAGCTGTTGACGTCAATTACCGTCACATTTTCGTCGAATAAAAACTAAAACTAACCAATTTAGTTTCTGCCATCGCGAGACATCAATCCGAGCTCTGCGGGTGTTCCTAACAAGATTTTTTCTCGCTTGTGCACTTTTTAGCATTTTTTTCAATTTTCAAATTTAATTTTTGAAAATTGAGAAAACCTGCTAAAATGTGTGTAAACGGTCAGAAATCCTTGTTAGAAACTATGAAGAGCCTTAATTGATGCTACCCGATCTACGAAAGTGGGTTAGAAGCTCAATAACCACGGTTGAAAGTACGATTTCTATGAAAAAGTCTATAATTTCAGCCACTTTTGCTTGTTTTATCTTAATTTGACCGTTGGTATCTTCAGAATATTCCACTTACGTGCGCTTGACGAAGGGAATCCAGTTTAGAAGAAAATAGGGTGTCCGACTTTAGATACAGGTAGTGCTTCTTTTCAAACTCGATTTTCTCGGCGACCGTAGATCAGATCGGCGTACTCTAAACAGTATTAGATAGAGGAAAGATAGAGCGTTCGATCGATATGCGGCGTTTGCTCTCAAAGTGTACGGTTGACGAGAAAATCGCGTTGTCCGGGAAATGATGATGTCCGTCCGAGATTAAATTACCCGAAAAAAAACAAACAAACCCTTCTTGCTCCTATGTGCGACACGATCGCTTCGCCGCTGCTGTGTGCCAGAGATGCTAATCACCTAAGCTTTGAAAAGAACTGACGCGCGGTCGGCTCTGTCAAGCAGGGAACGCGTGAAGCTGTCCGGCATTTGATGTTGTCCGACTATTGATACGGGACTCTACTACTCCGTCACGGTACTACTCCGTACAGGCAAGCAACATCTTTTTGCCAGAGGCTGCTACTTTCGTCGTCCATTTCTCCACCACAAGGCTCGCTTCAACGTTTGTTGAAGGAAACGGCAGATCCTTCCCATTTCGAGCTCGCTCCTGACCAAATCGTCGCAATAAGATCTTTATTTTGATTGAAAAATAATTTTTTTGATTGATCGCTTTCATAATGGGCATATAGGGGGCATAATGCATAATAGAAGGGCTAATAGAAGATCGCTCTGAAACGAGCACGTGATCGAATCGCGCTTGCTCGATCTACTGTACAGTAGTACATAAATGTTGGTTAGCAAAGAATTCAAAAAAGGATTATGTACTACCTGGATACATCAAATTAAAAACAAAATTTCTGCTTATAAATTTAGCTCCATATTGCCGCAAAAACATCGGAATATATTTTTCGCCCGGCTTTCTCCACGTTATTTTGCTTGGGCTGTTGACATCAAATACCGCCACACTTCTGTCAAACAAAAGGTAATATTTGTCGCGATCCCAAGCTCCCCCACCACAATCGAACAAACTGTACGGCAAATCAGAATGGGGTAAAAACTTTGACCACTGCTCACTTTTGCTTGAAAACGATGCACAAAACGAGCTGTGCCAATAAAATTTTATACTGTCGTTATTCGCAACTGTAAAAATCGGCGCCTCTCTTTTCGTAAGGTCGAAAGAAAACGGAGCAGGAGAATAATTTTGCCAGTGATCTCCAATGGGATCATATCTTATATAGCCAAAGTTGTCATACTCACGGTGAAATACGTATACATGATCAGAAAGGGCGGATACTGTCACGTCTTTGACGTAATGCCTTGGCTTTGGAGGTAACGAAAGAGGGGACCATTTGTTTTCCTCCGCGTTGTACGTCTCCGCAACCCAATTGCTTTCGTATGGAGGTAGACTTATACCATAAAGGCGCCCAAGACAAGAAGTGACCTCGTTTCCAGGTCTTGGGTGGGACATGGGTGTGACGTCAGCCACCCACCGATTCTGCTTTGAATCGTATCTTTCTACCGTATTCAACGGATAGTCCTCGCGATCCTCCTCACGAGAATATCCGATCTCGGGGTTAATCATTTTCCCGCCTACGGCATACAGAACGCCATCAACGGTCACAAGACCCGGACGAGATCTCGGCTCAACTAACGAAGGAAAAGAATCCCACACGTTTCGAGACGGGTCATAATACCTTGATTTATTTGATACATCACAGTGTGTTTCGTACCACTCAAAATCATATGTAGACACTTCTCCGCCGACAACGAGTAGAACGTCTTGACATCCAGTGCGAGATGAAGCCGTTCCTTCTTTCTTTTCCTCTTCCGTTATTTTTTCCGTGACCCACTCTCTCATTTGGAGTTCCATCAAGAGTGCTTCACACTTTGCTAAATCGAGTAGAGGCAGACGAACCAAATTCAACAGAACCTTGGCGTGCTTTTGGCGTGATTCGTAATCGTGCTTGATCCATTTGGATATCACGCGCAACACCTCATCTTCATCCCTCACTCCCAATTCATCCAGAGCTACGATTCGACAGAGGTGTTTCACCGACAGTTCTAAGAACACGTCAGTGTCGGCCACTTCAACAATATTGAAAGCTGCCGTACGCTCAGATACGCTCATCAATAGAGAGTCGCTGTATCGATCAGCAAACATCCCAAGATGCAGACAGTTGGAGAGGTCGACGTGACTCCCGAGCCATATGCTGCACTTCGTGACGACATCGTCAAACTGAAAGAGATGAGCACTCGCGTACAGTCGTTCGACGTCATCGACAGCGCATTGGGCCTTTATAATTCCCGTGTAAGCGTAGTCGATCAATGTCTTCACAGACGCGGCGTCGACGTCGTGAAGCGTTATTTCGGTCTGGCGTCTCTCTGCGAATTCTCCAAGAAACATCGTACGGAAATAGCCGCTGATCGATGCCAGGACGTTGCGATGAGCGTGAAATCGGTGTCTGTCGACGACGACGACGACGTCGCAGAGATCGTTCGTCTGTCGAAGCGATTGGAGACCCGATGCAAGATTCGACGGATGTTGTTCCGTAAAGAAAAACGCTGTTTCTGCCATGTACGAGAGCGAGAAATTCGACGTCACGTGGCGAGGATTGTGCCGAACCCGGATATGGCTTCTTCTGCGGATGAATTCATTATCATGACTCTACACAGTGGCGTAGGAAAATATTTCGGAGTGGCCTGACAAAAACATAGTCTGCAGACTGCAGCAGATCAAATTAAGAGCAAGAACATTTACAAGGGTAATGTACTACATCAAATTCAAAGCAAACTTTCTGCTTACAAACTTAGCTCCATATTTCCGCAAACCTTGCGGAAAGTATTTATTGCCCAGCTCTCTTTCCCTTATTTTGCTTGGGCTGTCAACATCAATTACCGTCACACATCCGTCAGATAAAATGTAAAAATTGTCGCGATCAGCAGCTCCCCCCGAGCAATTGCACCAACTGTACTGCAAATTAGAAGGGGGTGAAAACCTTGACCACTGCTCGCCATTGCTTGCGAACGATGCACAAAATGAGAAGTTCCAATAAAAGTTAATACTTTCGTTGTTCGCAACTGTATACCTTGGTGGCGCTCCCCTGAAAGAAAAAGGAGCTTCAGAATAACTTTGCCAGCGATCTTCAATAGGATTGTATCTGATATATCCGAAACTGTTACCTTCACCGTAAAACACGTATACATGATCAGAAAGAGCGGCTACTGTCACGTCTTCCACGATCTGGTCTGGAGGTGACGAAAAAGGAAACCATTTGTTTTCCTCTGAGTCGTACGCCTCCACAACCCATTTGTATTCCTCTAGATTCGGACTTATCCCCAAAATGCGGCCAAGACAAGAGGTGACCTCGTTTCCGGGTCTTGGGTAGGACATGGGAGCGACGTCAGCCACCCATCGATTATGTTTCGAATCGTATCTTTCTACCGCATTCAAAAAATAGGCGTAATCCTCACGATTCTCATATTCGTGGTAGATGATATTTGGGTCTATCATTTCCCCGCCTACTGCATACAGAACGTCACCAACGGTCACAAGACCAGGACGAGATCTCGGCTCAACTAACGAGGGAAACGAATCCCACACGTCTTGAGATGGATCGTAGTACCTTGATTCAATTGATACACTATAGTGGCGTCCTTCATTCTCATCAACGTATTCAGAAACTTCACCGCCGACAACAAGTAAAACGCCTTGGCATCCAGTGCGAGGCAATGCCGCTTCTTCTCCTTCTTTCTTTTCCTCTCCCGTTATTTTTTCCGTGACCCACTCTCTCATTTGGAGTTCCATCAAGAGTGCTTCACACTTTGCTAAATCGAGTAGAGGCAGACGAACCAAATTCAACAGAACCTTGGCGTGCTTTTGGCGTGATTCGTAATCGTGCTTGATCCATTTGGATATCACGCGCAACACCTCCACTTCATCCCTCACTCCTAATTCATCCAAAGCTACGATTCGACACAAAGATGATCCGCCGACAGTGCTAAGAACTCCTCAGTGTCGGCTACTTCGACAATATTGACGGCTGCCGTGCGATCGGATACGCTCATCAATAGAGAGTCGCTGTATCGATCAGCCAATTAACACCCCGAGGTGCAGACAGCTAGTAGGAGAGGTCAGCCTGCATCCTGAGCCACCTGCTGCACTTCGTAATTGAAGCAAATGGGCGCTCGCGCACAATTGTTCGACGTCGTCGACCGCGCATATTGGGCCTCTCCCGTGTATGCGTAGTCTATAGTTCATCAATGTCGTCAACGACAGGGCGTCGACGTCGTGAAGCGTTATTTCGGTCTGGCTTCTCTCTGCGGAAACATCGTACGGAAATAGCCGCTGATCGATGCGAGGACGTTGCGATGAGCGTGAAATCGGTGTCCGTACGACGACGACGACGTCGCAGAGATCGTTTGTCTGTCGAAGCGATTGGAGACCCGACGCAAGAATCGAAGGATGTCGTTCCGTAAAGAAAACGCCGTTTCTGCCATGTACGAGGGTGTACGAGTGCGAGAAATTCTACGTCACGTGGCGAGCATTTTGCCGAACCCGGATATAGCTTCTTATGAGGACATGACTCTGCTAAGATGCTTATAGATATTTTAAACGGAACAACCAATTCATCGCGAGTGGAATAAGTTCCTTTCTAGAGCCACGTTTTTGAAAATCTATGACGTAATCTATGACCTCCCAAAAGCAAATGATAGACAGGATATCCAGCCTAACCATAGATGTGGCCTAACAAAAGCAATTAGTCTGAAGACTGCAGCATTTATTATTGGAAAGAACATTTAAATACACATACATAACAAGGGTCATTTACTACATCAAATTCAAAGCAAACTTTCTGCTTATAAACTTAGCTCCATATCGCTCCAAACCTTCCGGGATGTATTTTTTGTCTGGCTTTCTTTCCCTTATTTTGCTTGGGCTGTCAACATCAATTACCGTCACACAACTGTCAGATAAAATGTAAAAATTGTCGCGATCAGCTGCTCCCCCTTCGCAATCGTACCAACTATACTGCAAATTAGAAGGGGGTGAAAACCTTGACCAGTGCTCGCTATTGCTTGCGAAGGATGCACAAAATGAGTAGCGCGGGTAAAAGTTTATACTGTCGTTGTTCGCAACTGAAAACCTTGGTCGCGCTCCCCTGAAAGAAAACGGAGCTTCAGAATAACTTTGCCAGCGATCATCAATAGGATTGTATCTGATATATCCAAAACTGTCACCTTCACCGTAAAACACGTATACATGATCAGACAGTGCGGCTACTGTCACGTCAGACTTGCAAAGATTGCGAGGTGACGAAAAAGGAAACCATCTGTTTTCCTCTGAGTCGTACGCCTCCACAAACCATTCGTTTCCTTCTGGATTCGGACTTATCGCAAAAATGCGCCCAAGACAAGAAGTGACTTCGTTTCCGGGTCTTGGGTAGGACATGGGCGCGACGTCGGCCACCCATCGATTATGTTTCGAATCGTATCTTTCTACCGTATTCAAAAAACAGGCGTAATCTTCACGATTCTCAGTTTCGTGGTGGAAGATATTTGGGTTAATCATTTCCCCGCCTACTGCATACAGAACGTCACCAACGGTCACAAGACCAGGACGAGATCTCGGCTCAACTAACGACGGAAACGAATCCCACACGTTTTGAGACGGATCGTAATACCTTGATTCATTTGATACACTATAGTGGTATCCTTTTCTCTCACGATCTTTTTCAGACGTTTCGCCGCCCACAACAAGTAAAACGCCTTGGCATCCAGTGCGAGGCAATGTCGCTCCTTCTCCTTCTTTCTCTTCATCTTCCGCTACTCTTTCCGTAACTAGTTCTCCCATTTGGAGCTCCTTCAAGAGTGTTTCAAACCTTGCTAAATCGAGTAGAGGCAGACGAACCAAATTTAACAGATCCTTGGCGTGCTTTCGGCGCGATTCGTACTCGTGCTTGATCCATTTAGATATCACGCGCAACACCTCCAATTCATCCCTCACTCCTAATTCATCCAAAGCTACGATTCGACAAAGATGATCCGCCGACAGCGCTAAGAACTCCTCAGTGTCGGCCAGCTCGACAATACTGACGGCTGCCATGCGATCTGATACGCTCATCAAAAGAGAGTCGCTGCATCGATGAGCAAACATCCCAAGGTGCAGACAGTTGGAGACGTCCGCCCGCATCCTGAGCACCTTGCTGCACTTCGTGACCACGTCGTCAAACTGAAGGAGATGAGCGCTCGCGTACAGGCGTATGATGTCGTCTATCTCGCATTGGGCCTCTCCCGTGTAAGCGTAGTCGATCAATGTCTTCACCGACGCGGCGTCGACGTCGTTAAGCGTTATTTCGGTCTGGCGTCTCTCTGCGAATTCTCCAAGAAACATCGTACGAAAATAGCCGCTGATCGACGCCAGGACGTTGCGATGAGCGTGAAATCGGTGTCCGTCGACGACGACGACGACGTCGCAGAGATCTTTCGACTGTCGAAGCAATTGGAGGCCCGACGCAAGAAGGGAGAGATGTTCTTCTGTAGCGAAAACCGCTGTTTCTGCCATGTGCGAGCGCGAGAATTGAAAAACAGGCTAGACAAACCCGGATCATAGATATCCCGGTTAGAGCGCACGCGCTGGTTGTCTAGTGCAGACCGTTTATAGTCTTTTTCTTGCTCTTGGTCTGTGTTACTACATTAAATTCAAAACTAAATTTCTGCTAATAAATTCAGCTTCATAATGTCGCAAATAGTAAGGCAAATAGTTTTCGTCCGACTTCCTCTTACACGTCGATCTTTCCTTTGAGCTGTTGACGTCAATAACCGTCACCTTTTCGTCAAATAAAAGTAAAACTTGTTGGAATCACCAGCTCCCCCGCCACAATGATAACACAAATCAGAAGCAATATCAGACCTGAGCGAAAACCTTGACCACAGCTCGTTTTTGCTTGAAAATGATACAGACGATGAGCCGCTCGAAAAGAAGTATATACTGCCATTAATTGTCACTGTGAAATTCGGCTCCGTTTCAGACGTACGGCGGAATGAAAACGGAGCAGGAGAAAAACTCTGCCAGCGATCTTCAATAGGATCATATTTCATATACCTGAAATTGTTACGTTTGCGGTAAAATACGTAAACCTGGTCAGAAAGAGCGGCTACTATCACGTCTTCCAAGCGATAGCTTGGCTTCGAAGGTGACGAGATAGGAAACCATTTGTTTTCCGCTGGGTTGTACGCCTCCGCAAACCAATTGTTTGCTTTTGGATGCCAACTTGGCCCAATCCACTCTAAACTTATTCCAAAAATGCGCCCACAACAGGAAGTGACTTCGTTTCCGGGTCCTGGATAAGACATGGGTTCAACGTCAGCCACCCATCGGTGCTGTTTCGAATTGTATCTTTCTACCGTCTCTAACGGAAAGGCATGCTCTTCGCGATCGTCATCTTCACTAAACCAGATCTCTGGGTTAACCATTTCACCACCTACGGCATACTGAACGTTGTTAAGGGTCACAAGACCAGGACAAGATCTAGGCTCAATTAACGAGGGAAATGAATTCCACACGTCCTGAAACGGATCACAGTACCTTGCTTCATTTGATACATTACAGTAGTGTCCTCCTCCTTGGTCATAGGCTTTTCTAAAAATGTCACCGCCAACAACGAGTAGAACGTCTTGGCATCCAGTGCGAGGCAAAACCGTTCCTTCTTTCTTTGCATCTTCTGTTACTTTCTCCACAACTAACTCTCCTATTTGAAGCTCCATAAAAAGCGTTTTACACTTTTCCAAATCGATGAGAGCAAACCGGACCAAGTTTAATAGATCCTTGGCGTGCTTTTTGCGCGATTCGCAATCGTGCTTGATCCATTTGGATATCACGTGCAACACAGCCTCTTCATCCCTCACTCCTAACTCATCCAGAGACACAATTCGACGGAGGTGCTCCGCCGACAGTGCTAAGTACTCGTCGGTGTCAGCCACATCAACGATACATAGCTGCCAACTCTCCCGCTTTAGCGGGAGAACTCCCGCTTTTGAGGCAAAAATTGGCCTCCCGCCCGCTTTCCAAAAAAAGCAGTTTTTCTCCCGCTTTGGGGACTTCCCTAGATTTGGTTCATTCGCGAAATATTCGGTTATCCAGTGATGTAGTAAGCACTTTAAAGTAGCAAAAATCAACCTCAAAAATGCATTATGAGGGCGTGGTCTCAAAATTTTTTTTGCGCGCGCATAGCGCGCGCAGCATTCCCTCTCTAAAATATCTTCCTATGGCACTGAAAGCGTACCGTGACTCCTATATGAGTAGTACTGCAGGAAATACCGGAGAGGAGCAGACTGCGGAGCGTCGAGACTCACACGCAGAGACAATCTTTAGCTTTCATTTCTATAACTTAGGCGGATCATTAGATGTAATATTTAATTTAATGTTTTAAAAGCTTGGACTGGTCACACCAGAAATTTTTTTCGGGGCGTGGCACTCAAAAATCTCCCGCTTTAGCTTGTTCAAAGGTTGGCAGGTATGACGATATTGACAGCAGCAATGCGATCAGACACTCTCATCAAGACAGAGTCACTGCATCGATCAGTAAACATCCCAAGGTGCAGACAGTTGGAGAGGTCGACGTGACTCCTGAGCCATATGCTGCACTCCGTAATAACGGCGTCAAACTGAAGGAGATGAGCGCACGCGTACAGTCGTTCGATGTCGTCGACCGCACATTGGGCCTTTCCCGTGTAAGCGTAGTCGATCAATGTCGTCACTGACGCGGCGTCGACGTCGTGAAGCGTTATTTCGGTCTGGCGTCTCTCTGCGAATTCTCCAAGAAACATCGTACGGAAATAGCCGCTGATCGATGCCAGGACGTTGCGATGAGCGTGAAATCGGTGTCCGTCGACGACGACGACGACGGCGTCGCAGAGATCTTTCGACTGTCGAAGCGATTGGAGACCCGACGCAAGATTCGACGGATGTTGTTCCGTAAAGAAAAACGCTGTTTCTGCCATGTAGGTGCGCGAGAAATTCGACGTCACGTGGCGAGGATGGTGCCGAACCCGGATAGACTATGGCTTCTTCTGCCGATGAATTAACATCACTCTGCTATACAGTGGCGTACGAAAATAATTCGGAGTGACCTAACTAACCTGACAAAAACAAATAGTCTGCAGACTGCAGCAAATCAAATTAGATGCAAGAACATATAACAAGGGTCATGTACTACATCAAATTCAAAGCAAACTTTCTGCTTATAAACTTAGCTCCATACTGCCGCAAACCATTCGGAATGTATTTTTCGCCCGGCTTTCTTTCCCGTATTTTGCTTGGGCTGTCAACATCAATTACCGTCACACATCTGTCAGATAAAATGTAAAAATTGTCGCGATCAGCAGCTCCCCCTTCGCAATCGTACCAGCTGTACAGCAAATTAAAACGGGGTGAAAACTTTGACCACTGCTCGCTATTGCTTGCGAACAATGCACAACATGAGTAGCGCCAATAGCGCCAATAAAAGTATATACTGCCGTCGTTCGCAACTGTAAAACTTGGTGCTCCCCTGAAAGAAAACGGAGCTTCAGAATAACTTTGCCAGCGATCTTTAATAGGATTGTATCTGATATATCCGAAGCTGTCACCTGTACTGTAAAACACGTATACATGATCGGAAAGAGCGGCTACTGTCACGTCTTCCACACAATGGTTTGGAGGTGACGAAAAAGGAAACCATCTGTTTTCTTCTGAGTCGTACACCTCTACAAACCATTCGTTTTCCTCTAGATTCGGACTTATCTCAAAGATGCGCCCAAGACAGGAGGTAACCTCGTTTCCATGTGTAGTAAGGTCTAATCCGGGCTAACGGGAGGGAGGATAGATAATGGGTAGTTGGAGAGATAATAAAACAGTCTAGTCTGAAGTCTGGGGTAAGCACAACGCTTCACTACACTGGTGACAGGAGTCCTCATCTCGACGCCGTCCGATGACCGACCAGCCGAACGACACAGACCAGCCCCCCGACCCCGCCGACGTGAAACCGCCCGACGGCCTCGGCGGCGCATCCGCCGCTCTTCGCTTCAGCTCTCTCCTCCCCCCGCCATTTCGCGCCGCTCCGGATCAATCCTGGGAAGACTGGGAGGAAGACTTCACATCTTGCGCACAGCTCAATCACTGGGACGACGCCGCCAGCCGCCACGTGCTCCAGCTGCGGTTACAAGGCCCCGCTCGCGAAGCTCTGCGTTCATTGTCACCGGCGACGAAATCTCAGTTAGCCACGCTTCTCGCCGCTCTTCGAGATCGCTTCCTGCCGGCCAATCATCACGAGGTTAAACGCTCAACATTTCGGCTCCGCACGCAACGCAGCGACGAAGGTATTTTGGCTTTTGGGAACGCGATTCGGGGCCTCGCCGCACAAGCTTTCCCCACGATGGATATCGCGCAACGCGATCTGCTCAGTCGCGACCAATTTCTCGATGGTCTTCGGGACGGCAATCTCCGTCTCCGCGTTCGCTACGGCAACCCGAAGAGCTTAGACGACGCAATTCGCATTGCGCTGGAAGTGAACGCTGCCGAGTTAGCCGAAGAACGTCGCCGCGCTGACGGCGGACAATCGATCCCCACTTCAACGGTGCCACCTTCACTTATCGCCTCGGCCGCACCTGCCGACACCTTGTTGAAAGCAGTCGAACAACAATCTACCTTACTCTCATCTCTTCTCAACCGCGTTATTCGCCTGGAGTCACCGGCTCACGCTTCGTTCGCTGTGTCGTCTGGCGTTCCGTACGCCCCACGTTCGTCTGTGCCCCTGGCAGAGCGCCGCTGTTGGAATTGTGGTGAAATGGGACATATTCGCATGACGTGCACGAAATTTAGCGCAAAACATGACACCCATCAACAGTGTTACCCGCTCCCTTCGCGCGACGAACCTTTACTCCCACCCTTCGCGGTCGGCGCGTTGCAACCGGTATCACCTCAGTCCGCCGCTGTCTTTCAAGTCGACGCTATGGTAAATGGCCACTCGAGCCGGTGCCTCCTCGATTCATGCGCGGCCGTTTCGATCGTCCCGCCGTCATTAGCCCCGACGAATATCCAACAGTCGACCGAACAGTTATCGATGGCTAGCGGACATAACATCCCGGTTCTCGGTGCACTGAATCTTCCACTTACAATCGGGACGTGGTCAACGCAACACTATTTTCGTGTCGCACCGATCGCTACCAATCCAATCCTCGGTGCGGATTTCATCACCCGACACGACATTGATCTACTCGTCTCGCGTCGTCAATTACGATTGCCGTCGGGATTTTCCCACCCACTCATCGCCCCTCCCCCACCTTCGTTGTTGCCCGCATCACCGACCCCGTCGTCTCCGTTGTACTCAGTCGTACTCGTTGAGTCCGTCGTGTTTCCGCCCGGCCAGATGGAAATGATAGTCGCCGGTGCCGTCATCTGTCCCGATACCAAAGAGCGTTGCACGTCGTCGTCTCATCCGCTGTTATTCGAACCATCAGAGCAACTGGCGGAGAAATACGACCTGATTGTCGCCGCGTCATTGGCCAACAACACTACTGGCATCATCCCTGTCAGGGTTTTCAATGTGGGCGGACAACGTAAACTGTACAAAGGCAAGCGGCTCGGAACGGCGGAAGAGATCGATCCCTCGACACTAACAGCCCCTATTTCGAATACGTCGCCACGCGATCAGTGGATACCGCCACTTCCGGACACGCCCACTCTGACACCTTCACAACGTGCAGCTCTAGAGACTCTCCTCATGGAATACAACGACATTTTCAGTCGCCACCCGTCCGATCTGGGGCGCACTAATATTTGCCAGCATCGCATCGTTACTACGACGGACCGCCCAATTCATCAACGTCCATATCGTCAGCCCTTTCATCTCCGCGCCGAAACAAATCGCCAAGTCCAAGAAATGTTGGATGAAGGAATCATCACCCCGAGTTGCAGCCCGTGGTCGTCCCCGGTCATCCTGGTAACGAAGAAAAATGGGAAGTTCCGGTTTTGCGTAGACTTCCGCCTTCTCAACGACATCACGGTGAAGGATGCGTACCCCATCCCTCGCATCGACGAGACCCTGGACAGTCTCGGAGGCGCCCTATTCTTCACGACGTTGGACTTAGCTTCTGGCTATTGGCAGGTCCTTCTGGCTGCGGAAGACAGGGCTAAAACTGCCTTTTCGACGAACGGCGGCCACTTCGAATTTCAAGTGATGCCGTTTGGACTTACAAATGCACCAGCCACATTCCAACGTCTGATGAATGTTGTACTTCGGGGACTCACGCTCGACTCCTGCCTGGTGTACCTCGACGACGTCCTTGTACACTCACGCACCTTTGAGGAACACCTTTGCCGCCTACGCGCAGTCTTCGAGCGGCTACGCACGGCTGGGCTGAAATTACGCACGGAAAAGTGTCAATTTGTGCGATCGGAGGTGCCGTACCTGGGGCACGTCGTCAGCGCTGAGGGTATCGCGACGGATCCGACGAAAGTGGATAAAGTCCGGAATTGGCCCAAACCGCGTACGAAAACGGAAGTACGATCGTTCATCAATTTTGCTGGGTACTATCGTCGTTTTGTCCCTGGATTCTCCACCATCGCCGCTCCTCTTCACAACTTGACGACAGGCCATTCCAAATTCACCTGGACAACGGAAGCAGAGCGTGCCTTTGCTACACTAAAGGAAAAGCTGACCAAAGCCCCTGTACTGGCGTTTCCGCGCTTTTCGGAACAATTCAGGCTCAAAACAGACGCCAGTGATGTTGGACTTGGCGCCGTCCTTTCCCAAATTATCGACGGCCACGAACGCCCCATTGCCTTCGCCAGCAAGAAGCTGAGTGCTACGGAGACGAACTATAGCGCGACAGAGAAGGAGCTGCTCGCTATTAAATGGGGTACAGCGCATTTTCACCCATACCTCTTGGGAGCACCGTTCGTTGTCGTGACTGACCACCGACCGCTAGTCCACCTGAACACGATGAAGCATCCCGCGGGAAAAGTCGGTCGCTGGCTGCACACCCTGAGCCAGTACACCTTCACAGTGGAGTACAAGCCAGGACGATTGCACGTTGACGCTGACGCACTGTCGCGAATGTGTGCCGTCACAACGATACCAGCGAGCGCCAACGTTGCAGAACTCCGCGCTATGCAGGAAGCCGACGATGTCTTAGCGACTGTGATTGCCCGCCTTCGAGCGGACGAAGGACGACCACCAGCAGAAGGAGTTTGGCGCGATGGCGCACATCGCCGCTACCGGCAATTGTGGGACCAGCTACAGCTCGACGACCACAACATTTTGCGACGCAACCGTCGTCTTGGTGCCCGGTTGGAAACAACGTCGGTCCTCGTCGTGCCGCAAGCCCTCGTTCCAACAATTTTGCAACAACTTCACGGCGATCCTCTCAGCGGTCATCTCGGCGTCAGCAAAACCACCGACACACTTCTGCAACGCTACTATTGGCCAGGCTTTTCCGCCGACGTTGACGATTACATTCGTCGCTGCTCGACCTGTCAACGAGCGAACGCCGTAGCGCCTCGCCCAAAAGCGCCCTTGAGGTCAATTCCCGTCGGCGGGCCGTTTGAAATGATTTCGATCGACTTCCTTGAACTTCCTCGAACCGTTCGGGGAAATCGATATGTCTTGGTATGTACCGACTACTTCACCCGCTGGCCGGAAGCATTTGCTACTGCAGACCAAAAGAGCGAGACGGTGGCACGGGCTCTCTACGACGGAATTGTATCGCGACACGGCGTTCCCCGAATACTTCACTCCGATCAAGGCCCAAGCTTTGAAGGACGCGTAATACGCCACTTGTGCCAGATGATGGGATTAGAGAAAACGCGCACAACCCCATATCATCCCCAAGGCGATGGCCTGGTCGAAAGGTTCAACCGCTCCCTCCTCGGCATCCTCCGGAAGTACTGCGGGGACCGCCCTCTCGACTGGGATCTGTGGCTACCGTCAGCGCTCCACGCTTACCGCGTTGCAAAGCAAACCTCGACAGGAGCATCGCCCTTTGAGCTGCTATACGGCAGGAAACCCCGCCTGCCAACCGACGTCGCGTGCAGCTGCGCAACCCCGCCGCCAACGGATACATCAGAGTATCTTCAACGGTTATCCACGGAGATGGTTAGAGCACGGGAATTAGTGGATGCCAATTTGACGGCGGCCCAGGAGCGACAACGTCAAGGCGTGACACCCCACGTACGTTTGTACTCGCCCGGCGACCTCGTCTACCTGCATGATCCAGGCCGACTGCGGGGAAAAGCCTACAAGTTACTTTCGGTATGGGACGGCCCATTTAAAATTCTGCGAAAACAAGGAGAGAATGACGTTTACCAAATCCAACATTCACACAAAGGAGGGCGACGGAGATGGGTACATCACGACCGCTTACGCCCGTGCTATCAACCCATCGATGCGCCGCACGACGAAACATCCAGCACGACAACGACGGATGCTGCAAACGACGGACAAACACTCGGAACCCCTACGACACCGAATCATTCGCAACCACAGCCAGGGACCGGAGCGAACGAAAACCCACACCGTACGGACGTCGGAGATGTAACGGACTTCGAGAACGTCATATCCTGGGTCCCGAGCGGCCCTGTAATCAACACGCCTCAACCAATCGCAAGACCAGCGGCTCCGACACCAACTCCAGCCGTCAACGTGCAACCGCAACCGATCGCAAGTCCGGTAGCCCCGCCCCCTGACAACGTCCACCCTCAGCAACCACCCCCACTCACACCAGAACCGATCGGAAGGGAAGACGAACCACCCGAACGACCACGTCGGATCACGCGACTCCCAGTGCGTTTTGAAGACTACGTCCTAGATGCCACGTCAGACAGCGATGAACACAGTTCGTAGGCGCCGTAGTAGTGTAGTAAGGTCTAATCCGGGCTAACGGGAGGGAGGATAGATAATGGGTAGTTGGAGAGATAATAAAACAGTCTAGTCTGAAGTCTGGGGTAAGCACAACGCTTCACTACACATGTCTTGGATAGGACATGGGTGCGACGTCAGCCACCCATCGATTATGTTTCAAATCGCATCTTTCTACCGTAGAATAGGCATAATTCTCACGTTCCTCAAACTCGCTGTAGCAGATATTTGGGTCAATCATTTCCCCGCCTACTGCGTACAGAACGTCACCAACGGTCACAAGACCAGGACAAGATCTCGTCTCAACTAACGAGGGAAACGAATTCCACACGTCTTGAGACGGATCATAATACCTTGATTCGTTTGATACACTATAGTGGTGTCCTTCTTCATTTTCATCGTATTCAGACTTTTCGCCGCCGACAACAAGTAAAACGCCTTGGCATCCAGTCCGAGGCAATGCCGCTCCTTCTCCTTCTTTCTTTGCATCTTCCGTTACTCTTTCCGTGACCCGTTCTCCCATTTGGAGCTCCCTCAAGAGCGTTTCACACTTTGCTAAATCGAGTAGAGGCAGACGAACCAAATTTAACAGATCCTTGGCGTATTTTCCGCGCGATTCGTAATCGTGCTTGATCCATTTAGATATCACGCGCAACACCTCCACTTCATCCCTCACTCCTAATTCATCCAAAGCTACGATTCGACAAAGATGATCTGCCGACAGTGCTAAGAACTCCTCAGTGTCGGCCAATTCGACAATATTGACGGCTGCCATGCGATCGGATACGCTCATCAATAGAGAGTCACTGTATTGATCAGCAAACATCCCAAGGTGCAGACAGTTGGAGAGGTCAGCCTGCATCCTGAGCCCCTTGCTGCACTTCGTGACAACGTCGTCAAACTGAAGGAGATGAGCGCTCGCGTACAGTCGTTTGATGTCGTCAACCGCACATTGGGCCTTTCCCGTGTAAGCGTAGTCGATCAATGTCTTCACCGACGTGGCGTCGACGTCGTAAAGCGTTACTTCGGTCTGGCGTCTCTCTGCGAATTCTCCAAGAAACATCGTACGAAAATAGCCGCTGATCGACGCAAGGATGGTGCGATGAGCGTGAAATCGGTGTCCGTCGACGACGACGACGACGTCGCAAAGATCTTTCGACTGTCGAAGCAATTGGAGGCCCGACGCAAGAAGGAAGGGATGTTCTTCTGTAGCGAAAACCTCTGTTTCTGCCATGTGCGAGCGACGACGTCACGTGGCGAGGAAATCGAGCAAAACCCGTATAGAGTAGGACCTCGGCTTTCGGACATTCTGCGATTTCGGACGCTCGCACAGCAAATCTAGCAAACCGATTCTGGCTTCCTATGGCGCATTTGAAAGCCCAATCCCTGCCAGGAAGATGTGCTAGAGCGCGAATCAATAGACCAAACCCTCATGATTTTATGAGAAGATTAGCGCGCGCAGGTCAAATCCTCCGCTTTCGGACAACAGTATCGCTTTCGGACACGTATGCGTAGCTCATTCAAATTTTAATGTTTCGCCTAGAATTTTTTTTCACAAAATCCTCTATCATAGAGCTTTCGAACGCAGTAAAGCTTTAGCCAAATGGTCTAGTCTATCGCATGCTAAAAATCGACGAATATACCGACATCGCACCTCAGTGTTCGGACACCAGTTATTCCGTTTGCAAAGCCCAAATCCGTTTCTAAAAGGATATTCTGAATTTTCTGTAAGGTATTTGAGACGATTTTTAAAAGCAGCTTAAAAAGAGTTACTTTGCTAAGCAATTGGGCTGTTTAGTGCATGAAAATGCATTTCTTGGGTTTGCTTTAGTAGCCATAAAACTAAATATAGCAACGAAAATACCCAAACTGGCACAGAAGCAAGCGGTGCGAAGAAAAAGTCACCCTAAAACTTCGTATTAATGAAAAATTCTGCCGCATACAGTACTTTACGCCAAATGCATTTGTCGTGCTGATTTTGATCGCAACGTTAGAAGCATTACATAAAAGTACGCCTTTTTGAGTGCTCTTCCATAAGTAGAGCAAGTACATTTTGAGCGGCATCGAGTTTCATGAAGATATCACAGCCAGAGTGTGATACCAAGAATCTGAAATTCGATCTTTATATAAGAGCACTCAAACTGAAATTCTTAGAACGCAATAGATAAATTAATAAACGCAGATGGTCAGCTTGACGTAGCCTGAGCTCTTGGCAATATCAGTACAAACACTATAAAGTTTGAACAAACTGCATTTTGCGTAACGTCCTGTACTGGTATGTGACAGAATTTTTCAATAATATGAAGTTTAAGGGTGACTTTTTCTTCGCACCGCTTGCTTCTGTACCAGTTTGGGTAATCTCGTTGCTATATTTAGTTTTATGGCTACTAAAGCAAACCCAAGAAATGCATTTTCATGCACTAAACAGCCCAATTGCTTAGCAAATAACTCTTTTTCAAGCTGCTTTTAAAAATCGTCTCAAATACCTTACAGAAAATTCAGAATATCCTTTTAGAAACGGATTTGGGCTTTGCAAACGGAATAACTGGTGTCCGAACACGGAGGTGCGATGTCGGTATATTCGTCGATTTTTAGCATGCGATAGACTAGACCATTTGGCTAAAGCTTTACTGCGTTCGAAAGCTCTATGATAGAGGATTTTGTGAAAAAAAATTCTAGGCGAAACATTAAAATTTGAATGAGCTACGTATACGTGTCCGAAAGCGATACTGCTGTCCGAAAGCGGAGGATTTGACCTGCGCGCGCTAATCTTCTCATAAAATCATGAGGGTTTGGTCTATTGATTCGCGCTCTGGCACATCTTCCTGGCAGGGATTGGGCTTTCAAATGCGCCATAGGAAGCCAGAATCGGTTCGCTAGATTTGCTGTGCGAGCGTCCGAAATCGCAGAATGTCCGAAAGCCGAGGTCCTACTCTATAGATCTACATGCAGAACATAATTGCCCAGAGCGCGTTTTTACGTTCGGCAATCGGACATATGCCGAACAAAAGTTACTGCTGTCCGATTAAATTGCGTAACGTCCGGACCTATTGTCCGAGCGATATCTAGCCTCGCAAGCCTGGCTCTCCCGTAGTGAAGCGCGCTTTAGCGCGTCCCAGTATGCGAGGCTAAGCCATACATCTATGGCTAAGCGATCTTTTGCATAGTGCGCTAAAAAACAATATCCCGTACAGGTGTGCAGGAAGTGCAGCTTCCTTCACATGTCGCCATCATGGCATGGCTTGAATCTTTGAATGACCCCGGCGTGGACTAGTCACGACCTTTTCAAACTAAAATCTCAGAAACGATACCCAGATAACAATACATAAGTCGGGCCGTGAAGATTATATCTTCATGGCCCGACTTATGTATAATTGACGTCCGAGTGTTTGTATTCAACGTCCGATTAAAATTGAAAGTGCACGGCAAAACGTCCGGGCATGAAGAATTTCTTAAATCGTGCACTGATTGCCAGCGTTGTGCGATGGAACTCCTCGACGTGCACATCTCGTGTAGCATCTCGACACGTTGCTTCTTTCAGCTTTTATCGTCTGGCTCCTCTAAGCATCATGCACTTCCTTGACCGAAAAAGCAGACAGTTTGTGTGGACAAAAACCCGGATAACTACCTTCTGCATGCTCTCATACATGTGTACCTTCAAAAAAATATTCACAACAATAGCAAAAAGTTAATGGCAAGCATTCCTTAGAAAAAAGCGTCTTTACGCATCAAAAATAGCTACTTGAAAATTCAACTGCACCAGCTTACTACGAGACGTTTTGCTTAGTCCAAATACGATTATGCGGTTGAGAGTGTAGGAAAAAATGGCCATCAATGTGCCTCAGCCAGAAAAGCCTATTACAAAAATTATAGCTACAAGAAATATTATTAGCAGGTAGAGAAGTCAAACGGCACCTCTAAGCTAATTTCTGTTTAAGCAAAGAAACTGTTATTTGATTTCTCCATACCTCTTACGATAGTCAATACGTAGCAAGAAGTAATAGCGATTGTAAAAAATATAGCTTTTGCACTACCAAATTTGAGTTCAACTCTTAGGAGTTTTAGTAGATACTAACAAGAGTGTGCTGCAGAAAAGAGCTAAGGATTATCAGCGCTAAAGCCCCTTCAGTCTAATACTGTATAGATATTTCAGAATGCAATGTTCATTTCTGGATCTGCAGAGTGAACAGGGTCTATTATCACCGATTTCCTACTGCTCCGTGGTTCCTCCACAAAAGAAGCGTCTCGTCCAGACTTTTGGAATGTAGATTTATTCTCGACGTTTGGGTAAATCGTCCAGAAGACCGGAGACATGAACTGACAGGCAAAGAACCAAGGTGAGCTTCGCATTGCAAAGGCACTGAACGGGTATCGAATTACCAGTCGTAATGCGCACACAGCAGTGGTGAACAGACCGTCTCGCAAAGAGAAAAAATTAGAAGAATCGGTGAGAGCCAAGGAAAAGATCACCTCCTAAAAACAAACGGTAGTAACTAACCTGACAAAAGAAAATAGTTTACAGACTGCAGCATATCAAATTTATCAAATTAGTAGCAAGAACATGTAAGAGTGATGTACTACATTTCAAATTCAAAGCAAATTTTCTGGTTAAAAACTTAGCTCCATATTGCCGCAAATTCTTGGAACATATTTTTTCCTTGCCACCTTTGCGCTTTTTTGCTTGGGCTGTCAACATCAATTACCTCCACGCCTCCGTCAAGTAAAATGTAAAAATTGTTGCGATCACCTGCTCCCCCACCGCAAACGTACAAATCGTACCGCAAATAAGAACGGAGTAAACCCCTTGACTACTGATCTCTATTGCTTGAAAACAATACACAAAATGAGATGTGATACATCTGGGTTTGCAGACAGGCCGCACGTCAGCAGACGGGCGAGAAACATGTTTAATTAATTAAGCGTGGCCTACTGGCAGGATTTGGATCAACAGAGAGTCTTAGTCTTGCTCCTTCAAACGATGAGGGTTCCTGCCAAAAATGAGGTTCTGCTCTAGACATACATATTGCAATTCGTTATGCTTATTCGGATAAAATATTACATTGCTTATATCATGCCGTTTAAAGTGTACTCCAGTTAAAGCAGCGGTTTTTCTCTCTGCTTCTTACCAATGCAAGAATACGCGCTGACTTTAATTATTTAGACAGTAGCTGTACTTTTTGTCTGCTCCCCAGTAGCAGTAGTTGTAGCTGGGATATCCGCAGGAGTTGAGCCATCAGAGACTAACGGTGGCGGCGTGCTTGCACGTGGCCGCACTGGTGTTCTTTCATTATGCCATAGCTGTAGTCTCTTAAATAAGATCACAAGAATTCCTGATATTACTACCGTCACTGCAAACATTTCTACACCAAGTATCAGCATCCAAAAGAGGCTTAGGTCAAAGGACGCCGTCGCTGTCACCCTCACAGTTTCATCCTTTCGAGTTTTCTCCGCCTCATAGTCCTCTCTTTGCTTTTTTGCCCTTCTCTTCTTTCTCAGAAAAACTAAACTTGCTAGAGCTGCTAGCAGAAGTGCAGTTCCAATAGAAATTAATATCCAAGAATCTATCTCAAAAAAGGAGACTAATCTCCACATTAAATGGGCCTTCTTACATGGCGTCGAAACACATGTTGTCGCATTTACCGTCGAGTTTATATTTTGGGCAACGCACTGGTGCTTTTCGCCACTGCTTTTTCTTACGTATGAAGCCTTACTGAAGGCGTCCGCAGCCTGAGTTGAAACGAAAGAACTGCGATCATTTTCTTCTCTACTAGCGGCAACTGATTGACATTTGACTTCTTCGTTCGCTAATACATCGTCACAGCTCAGCGTGGCATTGGTTTCAATTTCACTTTTGAGATCAAAGTACTTTGATTCTTTTTCAAGGCTTTTAACGAATTCAAGACAGCAGAGAAAAACTAAAAAAATGAATATGATAAAGCGAGAGACGCCGCTGTCCAAAAAATAGCGTACGTGCATCTATCGACATGCAGCGCGTACGTACCTGCTAGACAGCAAACTCTTAGTAAGACTGCGTTGCTCTGTCGAACCTTCATTGGTTCTGAGGCTCTCAAGAAAACAGGCAGTTTGTTCTCTGCGCAAACAAACAACTAAAGCCGGGGACTCTGGCACCAACTGGTACATTTCCCTTACAGCCCACGCTTCATTACTACATTGTTGACTGGCGCACGCATGCAAATGAAATCTATTTTAGGCGTTGAAAGAGACGACGAACGAATTTTCGGCTTTTCTCCAGTTCTTCCTCGAGTCTTACAGGATGCCACTCGCCAGATTGAAGCAGCTCATTTACTGCATAACTTCTTACGTAGATGTTGGCCTTGATTAAATACATAACGCATGTCAGCTATATCATAGTCAGCACAATGTACCTTGCTAATTGTGTCGACATCGTCGTCACCGGCTTCTTCCTGGAGTCCGTAGTCAAACTCTTCCTCCCAGCTGATCCACACCGTATAACCGTCCAATTCGTACATAAATCTTCTTTGATATTCCAATAGGAAATGAGGAGGAAGAGGTGAAGGAATCTTCAGTCTCCCTTCTTCAAACTCCAACCCTTCTAGAAAGCTTGCGAGTTCTTTACCTTCTTCGAACAACTCTTGGGGAGTTCTGTCAAGAAGTGCTGAAGAAAATCACTTAACAAAATTATAAGAAAAATTATTTTGAGTCATACCCGTTCTCAGAAAGAGTCTGCAGTCACACAAGAGTTAAGGAAAGATCCTGTCAATTCGACAGTCTACGTAGCATTTCGAACACAGCTGTCTAAGTTCCACTGACTCCAGCAGATCGAAACTCTTAGGAAAAGGTCCAGGAACAATGTCAAAGCGACCAGTGGAGTCATCCGTCTTCTGAAGATGGATAATTAGTCGTCGGCTACAGCAGGAAGGTGTCAGTATAGACAAGTCATAACGAATGACCGGCGGAGACTTAGCGACTCCTAAACGCTCGCTCAAAGACGAACTAAGCCGATGCACGGCTGTGCGCTTGGCACCGACGGCACTCCCCAAGTTTCCATTGAGCCGAGCTCCTGATGTGACGGTCAGCGACAAAGAACTTTCATTAATTAGAGCTTGAGCTTGAGCGGGGTCCAATTCACTGCTACTTTCGATATTGTCCATATGCAGAAATTTTCATAGTGCAATTAGAACGAGTGAACAAATATTCTAACCCGGTTTATTAATGATATTTAAGACGACTTCTTGTGCCTGGAACCTGGAGTCTGTAGCAAGACTTTGATCGATACTTGCAAACATCTTTCTCTCGGAAAGATTGCGGAGAAACATCCTGAATTGATGACGAACAGATCGAAAGCCATCATAAAGAGGAGGCTCTGGTGCGGCAGGTCCCGTTGGCTTAAGACGAAACGCTTGCCTTTTTGGCGTTCTTGACACTCTCAAAACAAAGACGCTTGCTATTTGTCCACATGAAATGTAAAGTTGGAGGGCGGCACCAACTCAAAATCTTCCTTTCCCGTTTGTCGCGAAACTACATAGATGACGTGCATAAAGCAAGCAAGCGTGCGGAAACTACTATTGCTTGCTTACTACTTTGCCTTCGATCTCTCTAGCTGCAGAAATGTAGTCGTTTTCTGAAGAACCTTTAATGATAAATCCGCTCTCCTGTCTTTTAATTTTCGTATGAGAGAGAGTCTGAATTCTTCCAAGTCCTTTTCTCTTTTTACCACTAACAACAAAATCAATGAACTCGGGAGGGACAAAGACAAACACTGGCTTCGATAGAATAAGCAGAGAACTGCGTTTCATTTTCAGCAATACTTCGTTCAAACGATCCAATCTCCTTCTCTACAAAGGAACGTAGAATTCCAAACTTACTGTGAATGTGCGTGCTCTGACTTCACTTACTCTCAGTTCGTTCTTCAGATGGGTCAGACTGGCCGTCACAGCAGCTAGCTTAGAGGCCATAGGAGTTTTCCACGATTTCTCTAATTCGAGTCGTTCAAAGCAAGAAACAGCTCCTTTCTCTAATGAATTCGAAAGAGGATGTCGACTTATTGAAGCCGGGGGGTTAGGGTCCGTTTCGTCTAAAATGCGACGAAGATGAGCAACGCGATCTCGATTCCGAGTACCGCTATTCATTCGCATGGCAACCCGGTTGGAAAGCGCCGTTACACGACGTCCTCCTTCATGTATATCAATCCAATGTGTCTTCTCTACAATTTCCATTCTACTGACTCCTGTTATGAGTTTCAATGGAATGGGACGCAAAGAGCCAAGGCAAAAGACGATAAACAGATGCGGAGGCAAGAAATGCCGCAATTTGAGCTCAAAATCCAACTGCTTAGAAAACGTTGAAAAAGCGGTAAGAACAGTCAACGCAACTTGACCGGGTGCTCGCATGAGCAGCACCCTTCTTTTGCCCGCTTCGCCGCACTTGTCCTCGTCAACTTGGATTCTATCGAAATGGACAGAAGACACGCTCGATACCCCTTTCCTAACCCTTATAACCTCGTCCTGGCTTATAGACGACGAAGAGTCAAGCTGTATTTGAAATAAGACGTCATCGCGAATGACAACGCAATAATTCGTTCCTCTGGAGTCAGACTCTTTGGTCAGTCCCCAAACTCGGGCGAGCGATTGAGTCAACTGTGACGACCGAGACAAACGTCTATAGAACGGCGATGGGTAAAGACAAAACTGGTAACTTTGCGGGTTCATCGACTCATCAACGTTAGCCTGGAGAACTGTGGCTGCGTGTTTGCATTTAGACCTACAATAGCACGTAGAAGATGTTTCTCACGATGGTGAGAAGGCGAGCCCACGATTAGATCGTATTGCTGAGGAGTGATGACATCGTGGTGATACAATAGGTCGAGAGTTGACTGATCGATGTTCTTGACAAGCTCCTTCAAATCTTTGCTGCAAACGGTTTTCTTTCGTGAAGCAAACATAGTTGGACTGTAGGTAGTTCTATGCTCAAAGAAAGCAAGAAAGGGTCCCAATGCTAAAAACAATAATAATTAATTAACCCACGAAACTCGATCTTTACGGCGCCCAGCAAAAAGCAAAGACATTTCTAAAGAGCCGTATTCGTTCGCTCTGTTTTGTACAAAATTGAAGCCGATACGAGGCAGGACAACAAGGCCATCGACGGGAGAAGTTCGCCGACCTCGGTTCGGACCAAAACGACTCTTACAGGCTCGTTCGAAACGAATACGAGACCAATAACGGTTCGATTCGACGTTACGAACGGATTTCGTTGGCGTTACATGCGTAAAAGAGCGAACATACGCCCGTTTCCGATCGCGCATTTACGCGACGTCGGAAAAACCGCTCTTTTACCGCGATTTCAATAACTACCTGTTGCAGGCTTAAACTTGAACACGAGCCTTCATTCGATTTTCGTCCGCAGCCCGATTTCCAGAGAAAATCGGAGAACCAATTCAAAGGTAACGCGCGCGCACCTGATCCTAGCGCGTGAAATTCAAAAGTCTATTAAAACCTGTTTTTCCTCGATTGAAGCCTGGGATATACGCGAAGCGTTTTCCAAAAGGTTAAATACAACTCCTTCCTCTCATAATTCTAAAACAAGAGCATGCCTGAAGAAACTAGACACACACACTCGGAGCCGCTGAAGTTGTGGACGAAGACTAGCAGACATAGTAGTTTGTTTTATAATTTTTTTACACACACACATGCAGATACACTGTATAGCCCTAACAACGTAAAAAGCTAAAAAATGAGAACACTAAACTGGTACGAACAAATACAAAAACAGCTTCTGAGTTCTTTGGAAGAAATGCTCTCATTTTCACGTCAAACAGAGGCAGAACGGTTTCGACGAATTTGAATGGACCAGCCGGTGTTTTGCCTTCCAAACGAACTACAGCTGTGTTGCATTCGTAATTATCCGACTCGTCGAATGGAGGCGTGGTAGGTGCCGTCTTCGTAGACGATGTCGCCGCCCCACGTCGGCATGGAACCGTTGAAGTATCTGTGAGGTTCTGTACAACTCTTCGGACAAAGTTGGAAGCGATTGTATCGGTCTCCGGTCCAGCCGGATCGCACACGCAGCGTAAACTCGTGCAGACGGTGTTTAGAGAGAAACCCGTTTAACTTTCTTCAGTGTAGCTTGCTGCTGCTGCTACGTACAGTAGTGCTGCAACATTGAAAAAGTGAAAGTAAGACACTGCAACAACACATTTTACGAACCGTATCCGGGGTTTCAAACACCGTACAGGAATGCGATGCATTGCCCAGGGATATCAAAGCTCTAACTGATTGCCAGTCAGTGATTTTCATTTTGCTTGTGCACTTTATGCGGTTAGAGAACCGTTTAGAAACTAATCAAGCTATAGATGAAGCTAAAATCAAATCGTGACTCAACTCTGCACATCAAGATTAGCTGTTGTTGCAATGTGCCTTACCAAAAGTCACCAGAAAAACTGACTAGGAATGTCTCCTGCGGGTGAGGTAAATATCGATCAGTAGCCCATCTGATGTGAATTAATTAATTAAGTACAACGGAGCACAGATTTGCAAAGAGGACCTCATCAGACCGTATCTGAGCTGACAAGTGTACTTTCAAGCACAAAACGGTAATTCCACGAGACGCCCGTCTGTCCTCAACTGAAGTGCCTACATGAGAAAAAGAGTTTTCTCATTGACCCTCCTTATCTTTGTTTCTCCTTACCTTGAGCAAACGATCGAGCATGACGATGCTTCCACCGCCCTGCTGCGCCACCAACGATTTTATCAAATCAATAGAAGAATTAAAATCAATGACGTCAACTTTTCTAGACGGCAACGTTAGTCATTATCACTTCAACGTCATCCTATAGAAATACACAGCGATCAATAGGCAAAACGTAAACGCTTGCTCGATCAAGCGGGGTGCGTCCACGTGTAGGCAAAGTAGCGAGCCCATGAGCACACGGATAATATCCTTAGCCTTGTTCTCTCGCTTTGTACAAGACGTCTTCTTACCTATGTACAACTGACGTGTAGAGCTTGCATACATTATTTTCTACAGATTCGTCTTATAGATCACGTGTTGAAATACTCCATACGGTTTTGTGTCCTTACCCCATCATATCTCCCTTGCAGAAGTTGTACTGACAACGCAGCAGAGTGAATGCCAGGATGTCGAGCACGGTTTTCAGTCAACATCTTTTTGCAGTGGTACTGGGAAGATCAATGAAATCTTTCTAAAATTTTTTCAATTCACTACCTCATATCATTTACGTTCTTCGATTGCTTATTTCTCACTGACTTTGCAAAATACGTTGCAAGATTTTGACTTTACAAAATTTATATACTGTTTCCATGACAACTTTACTGACTAGACTTCCGCTCCTGAACATTGTGCTATTGAAACTCCTAGAATCATGAATGTCTTATTGGCCACGCTCACGTTTCCCACACAAACCTCCTTGGACGTCCATCCAAAGCTATCTGTCAATAATTCAGCAGTACGGCTACGTTGATTCAGCAGCAGGACAAAAGACGCTGGCGTTCAATAGAAATTTTCCCAGCCTAAAGGAAGAATCGAAAATTAAAAATATAGCGTCATAGTCACAGTAAACGGCACTTTTATATCGACACATACAGAAAATCAAATTTCACGGTAAATATGAGATCATACTTGTGTTAATCCAGTTTCTGCTGTTGTGGACAGAATAGGCGGTCTCAGATCGATAGAATCCATAGTTGCGGAGCTTTATGAGTATTCGCGAGCGTTTTGCTTTGCTTCGGACCTCAGAGTGTGTAGTGTAGAGTCCGTAGGAGGTGGACTATATAATAGTAACAAACGCGGCCCGTTTCGCAGTCGCTCGCCTGTTCGATCCCAAGAAAACATCTCCTTGTTTCGAGACCGGTCTCTAACAAAAAGTCGATCCGATTATGCTTTCAAAGCGACATAGAAAGACGATCGTACAGTACCGAAGACAAAAAAAAGAATATTTTCTTGATTGATCGTCGACGTGACGTCGTAAGAAGAACAGATATAAGACGCTCGTAAGGACTGAACCCTTCAGGCGCGGTCTCCAGTCACTAGCCAAATCGTCTCAGAGGTCTACTAGACCTATAAATATTTCGACGTCTGAGGCTCTCTCTACTAAACACATCCGTCTTCACTCTTCAGTACCTACCGCCTCATGCAGCGGCTGCTCTTCATTGCTTCATTGCGCTTCCTAACGAAGCGCGGCCGACATGTTTTTGCGTACCAGGACCCCGGATGTGGCTATTCTATAACTCAGTATGCATATAAGCTCTTGAAGCTGCATTTCAGTACCACATAAAGAAACATCAAAAACCATGAGAGCATTTCACAATACAAGACAAAACATTGAAACAGGAGAAAAGACAGCAACAGGCAAATTTGGAGCAGCTAAGCCTCACACGGCTTCGTTGTACGTCTGGAGAGATTGTACAAGATTCTTCAATCTTCTGGTCTTTTTCACTGACTAAAAATCCCATTAATTAAGCTACGTATAGGAGCGATGCGACTAACATCATACATCATGACGTCACATACACTGTACCTTAGTCTCGCCGTCAAAGTGTGAGGCAAGCGACTCAATCAGATCGCCAATATCCTGCTTCAGATCGCCGTAACTGTACTCTTCAGCGTGAGCCTGGGTCAATTTGGGCAGCTGCTCGCTCAGATCATAACGATTGAGCTCGCGTCGAACGCGCTGGCGAACAGCCAAAGCCTGTTAATACCAGCATTCAACTCAAAGTGTCTTTAAATGAAAAAGTCCCTAGAGGCCTATCACATACCTGCCAACCTTTGAACAAGCTAAAGCGGGAGATTTTTGAGTGCCACGCCCCGAAAAAAATTTCTGGTGTGACCAGTCCAAGCTTTTAAAACATTAAATTAAATATTACATCTAATGATCCGCCTAAGTTATAGAAATGAAAGCTAAAGATTGTCTCTGCGTGTGAGTCTCGACGCTCCGCAGTCTGCTCCTCTCCGGTATTTCCTGCAGTACTACTCATATAGGAGTCACGGTACGCTTTCAGTGCCATAGGAAGATATTTTAGAGAGGGAATGCTGCGCGCGCTATGCGCGCGCAAAAAAAATTTTGAGACCACGCCCTCATAATGCATTTTTGAGGTTGATTTTTGCTACTTTAAAGTGCTTACTACATCACTGGATAACCGAATATTTCGCGAATGAACCAAATCTAGGGAAGTCCCCAAAGCGGGAGAAAAACTGCTTTTTTTGGAAAGCGGGCGGGAGGCCAATTTTTGCCTCAAAAGCGGGAGTTCTCCCGCTAAAGCGGGAGAGTTGGCAGCTATGCTATCATCTATAGACGTTGCATGTACACTACCCCTAGCTTGGAAACAGACATCAATAAGAGAGAGCCTTTGCTGGGATATAATGGTAACGTTCAGCTACCACAATTCATCCCGTTCAAAGCGTATGCACGTACGTCATTGTACAGTACATCGTCGATTATCCGAATTATCGATTATCCGTAATCAATTTTAATGTCACGTGACGTGTTTCACGTCATCAAAACTGACGTCATTTTAACGCGAGTTGTTAAAATAACGTTGTAAATAGAGAAAAGATCAAAAATGTACAAACTTTTTTGCTCCTAACAACGGATATATTAATAAGTTTCTCTTAAATCTTGCAAAGTTAAAACAATAAAAAACATCTTTATTTATTAACTAAATATTCTGATCAATTATCGGAAAAATCGATTATCCGAACACCCCAAGAACCAGAGAGGTTCGGATAATCAACGATGTACTGTATTGACGAAGTTCGGTAGCCTCAAGTTCGCGAGAAACAGCGCGCTTTCCGCGGCCGCCGCGCCCGCCGGGCGGCTGTTCGCGCTTTCCGTAGCCGCCGCCACCGCGGCCTCCCTGGCCACTAGCAAGCATCGTAGCCAAAAGGACGAGAAGCAAGACACGATAATCCATAGTTCGCTTTGGGAGGTGCTATTGGAGTGAGTGAAGTAAATGCACAGCCCGGATTGTGGCGCATCTATATACGATCACTTTAGTTGAAGCGAGCCCGCCCCCAAACTGACCGCAAGCTGACTTTGACTATGCACACGTCATTGTTTAGGTAACTACTGACGCATGTAGGCAGGAAGGGGCGCTGAACAGAACATTATGACATGTGTTTCTCATCCGCGCGAGTCAGAGAAAGGCATGTTGCGCAGCAGTTGTACAGTACCCGTCAAGTATATAAGGAACAAGAACAAACTTACATAGTTAGGGCTTCTATTTTCTGAGACACCGCGTAAGCCCATCTTTTCCCAGACGGACTAGCGACTGCTAGTAAGAGCCAAGGGAATGTCCAAAAACGTTTGGGTCGCGGACGTGTTCGTTATATGTATACCGCGACGGGGTCACGACCCATGGACAACTAATTGATTTACTAATCGCGGCATGCTTATGGTTTCGTGCAAGACAAACCTTAATCTTAATATATTAATACATAAAGGAATAATCGGACCTCCCTGCGTGAGGGTTTGCTGGATTCGCTTTCATGGTCGATTCCGCTCTCGTGACTGTCTTCCAAAAAAAGAACTCTTTGTTCGGAGACTCTCTGACAAAGTGATATCGACAGAGAGGGAAGCGCGTCTGCATGGGTCCGGAGCCGGTCAACCCCCAAGCTCCGGCGAGCGATTGAGCCTATCCGGACAAACGCTTTTGCCTATATAGAACGGCGATAAGTGAAGACAACATTGGAAACTTCGCGGGTTCGTCGACTCATCGAAGTTTGCACGGCTGTATGGTTGTATTTTGATTTGACAGTGACACGCAGTACATGCATGTTTCTGACGAAAGTGAGAAGGCAATCCCACGGGTAGATCGTATATTGCTCAGGAGTGGGACGTCGAGATCGATTTGACTGATCGACGTCCTTGACAAGCTCCTGCAAGTCATTGTCGTAAACGATTCGCTTCGATCGTGAGACGAACAAAATTAGTTCTACGCCAAAACCAACTCGATGGACTATCCTTACCGATCCTTCGCGAAATCCGCCGCTGAACTTCCGAGTTTACGATGAGCTTCGCAGCGGACGGAGCGTCGACAGTACACTTACATCCGTCTCTCTTCAATATCTACGTCTACGTGCACTGCCACGAGTAGACTACAGCCAGTGGCTGCTTTTTGAGTTTCTCGACATCTCGTGCGCTCATTGGATCGGTGAGATTGGTCACTGCTATTAGCGGCTGGCTCTTCATTTTGCGCTTTGCTCGCCGAAAGGACGGTCTACCAGAACCCCGGATAACTCTGCGGATACCGTACATCAGACCTTGGAGTTGCATTTCAGAACACAAGAAGAAAATTCGAATAACAGGAGAGAAGACGATATCATATAGAATGCAGCAACAAGCAAATTTGAAGTAGCTTAGCCTCACACGGTTGTACGATTGGAGAGTTTGCACAAGCCTCTTCAATCTTCCGGTCTCTTTCACTGACTAAAAATCACATAAATTAGGCTACGTAGGAGCGATGAGACTATATGGGGTTCAAGTCACTCGGTTCAATAATTATCCCTCCTAAAGTCATACGTCATGACGTCACCTACACTGTAGACTAAACTTTTAATGACGTGGTGATGATCGAATACACCTTTCTGTAGCTCACTCGATGTTGCTGTCTTAGAATCTTTCAGCATGACGAGACGAATTTTGCTAGTAGGCCTACGGCTTTCCAAGGAACAACTATCAATTTGCAATGCCTACCTGCTCCTCCGTCGTCTTCAGACACCGAAACTCCTCGATACATTTGCCTAACGACAATGCCATGCTCCTCCAGGCTCTTCCTTGTGCACCTCTGTTCGTCCAGCAGCCGATTTTTGCGCTAGAGAGAGTTGAACGACGGCTCGCTTACGGCCTCAGACGTCCCGAGCGTCTCACTTTCTCGCAAACTTCACGCGAGAAGGTTGACGACTGGAAAAAAGAGAGTACGTTTATACTTGGGATGCGGATGTCGACCGACTGCGCCGCAATTTAGCCCCGCGAAGTCGCGAAGCCTCGCTATAGGCACAGCTACGAAGCCTGCCGCGCAGGCCGACGTTGATTAAGACTAACCCGGCCTTCCGCGACTGCTTTTGCGAGCCGTTCGAGTTAGTCGCGAGCTTCCTACGCGGTGAGGGAGGAGGAGGGGGAGTGAGTGGGTGCTGGGAAAAAGGCTGCGTTCATATCCTCGCAGCGTGCTTATTCCGTGATTCGATGAGGAGGGGAGATTGCTTTTCGAGCTTACCTACTGCCGTCGCCAACTGACCATCGAGAGACCACTAGTTCAGTAGTGAAGTCTATCCGGGTTCGTACACCTGGCGTTGCGTCACCACTACATCAATATGCAAGGCAATCAGGAAACGATTACACAGAAAGGTATCCGTCTGGATGGTTCGTGCCCAGATAGTCAGCAAGCGTTTCGGCGATCTTTTCAAACGATGGTCTCTCTCCTGCTTCTGTCAACCAACACTGATTCATGACTTTGTATCTATATACATGTATAGCTCAGAACAAGTAGCAAAGTAATAACAAGACTTTTCCACCTACATTTCCTCTGGACAATTGCTGGGTCTGTCCAAACCTATTCATCATTCATCAATAAACCTATACATCATTCATCAATACATGTTCACTATTTTTGACCCTGATATAGCGCCATAGAAGAGGCCATCAACAAGACTCTCCAAAGCACACCAACGAATGGGAATGCTTGCCCCCTTTGGATTCATTCGATAATAGTCTTTGTCCTCTTGCAGCGCCCTGGCCAACCCAAAATCGGCAACTTTAATTTTTAAATCCCAGTCTACCCTATTCATGCAAACTGTTGAGAAATAGTAGGCATTTAATTAAAATGAGCATACTTACATGCAATTCCTTGCGGCCAAGTCTCGGTGAACGATACCTCTCCCTGACAAATATTCCATTCCTTTTGCAACTTGGTAACCAAACTGCACGAGTTCTACAGTTGTCGGAAGAGAATTCTATACAGAAATGGGCTTAACGAACAATGATTTCTGTGATTAGCGCATGCACCCCTGTTGTCGTTTTGATTCTCTTTCCCCTCAGATACGTTCTGAGGTCACCCAGCATCATGTAGGAAAGAACGACTAACGGCGAGATGTATCGCACGTTGTCGCTATTTGGCGACCAGCAGATGCCAAGTAAGTTCATTACATTGGGATGATTTAAATCAGTCATTCGTAGAGCTTCCATCACAAAGCTCTGCGTCTCTTTGGTCGAATCACTACCCTGGTCTAAAGAAACAAACATTTGTGATTCGGACGTTTCAGTTGGGTTACCGATTTTGACAGATTTGGCAGCAACCATTTGTGAAGAATCCAAAAGACACTTGTACACTTTACCAAAACTGCCTAAAGTAGTACGCATTTTGTTGAGAATTTGAATGAATGAATTTGTACTGCTGCACCTTCGCCAATGATATCTTGAATTTGCAAACGATCAGGATTTAAAGCAACTTTTCGAATTTTCTTCTCTGTATCTGAATCCCAAAGGGATGGGCGAAGAGGTACGAGAGTAAAGCCTTGATATTCATCAGGAAAACTACTTCGTCCAGTCTGAGCATCATAATTTTCATTTTGAGATTTTCTTCGTCTTCTCCCCGTGCAAATGATTAGAATAACGACAAGAATAATGATGACTACCAGTGCCCCGCATGCTCCTGATGCCACTATGAAAATAGGAAAAGGAGAGTCCGTCGAGCAATTTTCGAGTGAGCAGTTATTCGGAAGAAAGCCAGGTTGGGATTGAATCGTCGCAGCTTGTGACGACGGCATTGGCGTCGTTGTTGGTAAAGAAATGTCTGCAAGCCCAACATTGACACAACTTCCATTTGATTCTTTCAATGTTGGAAGCTGACTACAGTCGGCTTGAAAGTCGTCTAGGGTGCTCGGTTGAGGTTGTAGAGCGGCGAGAACAGTTCGCCCATATGCTCCACCGTCAGCATTTTCGGTACAACTGCCGTTTAGAGTAGCAATGCAATCTTCGCGACACACGGAATAGCGTTCCACTGAGTGATTTGACACGGCCATACAATTCGGGAGATAAAAGTAGCAGATAGTGGCAACAAGAGCTTCTTCGCACTCAAAAGGAATGCCGTCGAGAATACTCGCTGCCGTGTCGAAGATATTTCTCAAATGCGCGGTAACTTTTTTCTGAGAATATCTCGGATCGCGATCGACAAACACCAACTTTCCCGCTCTAGACGAGTTACAGACGCCTTCTCCGTTGTACATCTCACAACACGACTTTGAGGAATCGACTATACTACTGACTGTGCTAAAACCAATTGCAACGCCAGCAGAAACAGTGATATTGGCAATGCACCAGCGGGAGAACGTCTCATCGAGATATTGGCTGGGGGCGGGTCTAACGCAGCAACGAGCGCAAAGAAAAGAACAACCGAAACAATAACAGGCGTGCTGATTCCACCACTTTCCGAAGTTGGCGTAGTTGGCGAAGTGGGAGTCTTCGACATCATACATCGAGAATCTGCACTGGACGGCAATTGTTCACAGTTCAGCGCTTCGGAAACCATATGAATAGGCGCGATTGATTTTTTGGCGAAAGAATATTGGTAAATGGCTATTGCCTGTTGATAGCTAGATGCACAGCCGCCCTTATCTCCAAATGCTGCAAAGCATGCGTCTGAGCATAAAAGAGAAGGATAGGAGCAGTTCTGAGAGCCTCTTGTTACAGTCAAACAGTCAGGATAAAGTAAGTGGCAATAGAGAGTGACTACGGACTTGTAGCACGACGAGTTTAGAATTGCACCTAAACTCTTGCTGTTTTCTTGAAACACTTTAATCGTTTCAGCGTGCAAGTAGCTTTGATTGTAGCGAGAATCGACAAAGACGAGAGAGCCGGCACGACTGCTACGACACACTTCTCCGCCACTGTACATTTCACAAGTGCCATTGACTTGAATAGTATCTAGACAAAAGAATTAATAAGCGAAGTCAAGAGACGAGTGCGCGGCTTACCGTCCGTAGACGTGCAATTACAATTGACCCCCGTTTGTTTATTGGCAGCGTTCGTCATACACCAAGGTCTGAAATTTCGATACTGCAATCCAACCGTCGTGCACTCCGTATATTCTATTCCTTAATAAGTGAAAGGAAACGCGCATTTTGCCTCACGCTGCGGCTTCGCTTTCGATGGAGTGACGGCCGAGCTATTAGTCGTCGCCCGCGGGATCGGCGGCGGCAACGTAGGAAAATCTAAAGAGCAAAATGACTTCGTTTTAGAAAAAATAATATTTATCGGTATGCGATACTTACTCAGAAGCATGTCGTAACAGCTTCCGCTGTCTTGCGAAGGCAAACCGACGCATTGAAAGTCCCTGAAATCCGTATGAATAGCGTCAAATTTTAGCACTTCCGCTAGAACAAGAGACGATCTCGACGCGGCGACAAACAATTGATGACAGAGATGCCGATGCTTGAAAATGCGCTCGCAGCTCTCCTCGCACAAATGCGGCATGATCGCCTTTCCCGAACTATCAGTGCGACAATCGGGCATCATATAAATGCACATACCCGCGACGAGCAATGTCACGAATTGAGGAGGAGCCGGAATTGACCCAGTGACTATCGACAGGCCTGTGACTAACTCCGATACAGGGCCGTCAGAGGCGGTGCGACTGGTACGGTTCGGGCCGTACCACGTTTTTCCAGAACACATATAAATAAATATAATTCTACTTAAATTATTTTCTTTTTTGACTGCTAGACTGAGAGCATGCGCAGACGACTTCACGTACTGTAATCTTACTGTAATCTCTCTCTTGGTCTCTGCTGTAATACTGTAACAAAAATGAAATTTTGGGGGCGTGGCTAGCGAAAAAATTTCGACGCGCCTACGGCGCGCAAAATGGCCATACCACTACCGGATTTACTCTGACGGCTCTGCGATATGAAATGAGCGATTCGACTTTGATTGTATTCGGGTCTCGCGTCAGCATCAATCGTCCGATTGGCGCGATAAGGCTGGCAGACGCTCGCCAATTCGTCGTTGAAAAGTTCGCATTTGCCCTTGGGTGTTTGCGCTGTAGATCCGATCGTGGTGGGCGATCGAGTGTTTGTCGTTGTTGATCCAGTCGTTGTTGATCCAGTCGTTGTCGTGATAACAGACGTAATTAGAGATGAGCGGGTTACCCGCTGCGGCTGTGACGTCGTCGACGACGAGAAAACAACGAGAAAGTTGACGACTGGAAAAAAAAGAGAGTACGTTTATACCTAGGATGCGGATGTCGACCGACTGCGCCGCAATCTAGCCATGCGAAGTCGCGAAGCCTCGCTAGGCACTCTGCGAAGCCTGCTGTTCACGCCGACGTCGACTAAGACTAAAACCGCCTTCCGCGACTGCTTTTGCGAGCCGTTCGAGTTAATCGCGAGCTTCCTACGCGGTGAGGGAGGAATGGGGAGGGGGGAGTGGGTGGGTGTGCTGGGAAAAAAAGCTGCGTTCATGTCCTCGCAGCGTACTTATTCCGTGATTCGATGAGGAGGGGAGATTGCTTTTCGCGCTTACCTACTGCCGTCGCCAACACGCTGACCATCGCGAGCTCTGTAGCGGAGTCTATTAGACACCTGGCGTTGCGGCATCTTTCCCAGACGCATTATTTCCCACAGTGTAACTCCATATGACCACTTAGTGCCAAAAAATTAAAACGATTAGTAGATCGACAATCAAGGAAAACTAACCGTATCGGTTTTGATGGTGAAGAGACCATCAACAAGACTCTCCAAAGCACGCCAACGAATGGGAAGACGTGCTCATTTCGGATTCATTCGATAATAGTCATTGTCCTCTTGCAGCGCCCTGGCCAGACCAAAATGGGCAACTTTAATTTTCAAATCTACCCTATTGATGAAAAGTTTTGAGAAATAGTCGGCCTTAAAAAGGCATACCTACATGCAATTCCTTGCAGCCAAGTCTCGGTGAACGATGCCTCTCGCTGACAAGTATTCCATTCCCTTGGCAACTTGGTAACCCAACTGCACGAGTTCTACAGTTGCTGGAAGGAGACTCTCATCCTACACAGACTTAACTAAGCAAAACCTTTTCTGTGATCGACTTACTCCTGCTGCTGTTTTGATTATCTTTCTCCTCAGATACGTTCGAAAGTCACCCAGCATCATGTAGAGAAGAACGACCAACGGCGAGGTGTATCGCACGTTGTCGCTATTTAGTGACCAGCAGATGTTAAGTAGATTCATTACATTGGGATGATTTAGATCGGTCATTCGTAGAGCTTCTGTCACAAAGCTTTGCGTCTCTTTGGTCGGAACACTGCCAGGGTCTAAAAAGGGATAAACATTTCGTGTGATTCGGACGTTTCGGTGGGGTAAAAATACCGATTTTAGCAGATTTAGCGGCAACCGTTTTTGAAGAATTCAAAAGACACTTGTACACTTTACCAAAACTGCCTAAAGTACAAATGTTGTTGAGAATGTAAGTACATACATTTCTACTGCTGCTCCTTCGCCAATGATATCTTGAATTTGCAAACGATCAGGACTTATAGCAACTTTTTGATTTTTCGTTTCTGTATCTTAATCCCAAAGAGACGGGCAAAGAGGTACGAGAGGAAAGCCGTGTGATATTCATCAGGAAAGCTGCTTTTTCCAGTCTGAGTATCATAAGTTTCATTTCGAGACTTTCTTCGTCTTCTCTACGCGCAAATGATTAGAATGACGACAACAATAAGGATGAGAACCAGTGTACCAGATGCACTAGATGCCACTATAACAATAGGAAAAGGAGAGTCCGTCTCTTCAGAGCAATTGTTGAGTGGGCAGTTATTTGGAAGAAGGCCAGGCTAATATTGAATTGTCGCAGCTTGTGGCGACGGCATTGGCGTCGCTGTTGGTAAAGAAATGTCTGCAAGTCCCACATTGACACAATTTCCGTTTGATTCTTTGACTGTTGGAAACTGACTACAGTCGGGTTGAAAATTGTCCAGGACGCTCGGTTGTTGAAGTTGTAGAGCGGCAACAACGATTTCTCCATATGCTCCACCGTCCGCATTTCTGGTACAACTTGGACTGCCGTTAATTTTTTAGAGTCGCATAGCAATCTTCGCGACATATGGAAAAACGCTCTACTGAGTGATTTGACACGACCGTACAATTCGGGAAGTAAATGTAGCAGAAAGCGGCAACAAGAGCTTCTTTGCACTCCAAAGAAACACCGTTGATAATACCGCCTGGTTCCACTGCCGCATCGTAGATATTTCTCAAATGTGTGGATATTTTTTTCTGGGAATATCTCGGATCGCGATCGACAAACACCAACTTTCCAGCCCGCACGAATTGCAGATGCTTTCTCCGCTGTAAATTGTAGTGAAGGGCCGGGACATTTGTACTTTAATTCCAGGAGGGAGGTATCTCCAGAATCACGTGATGCCCCCTATTGGGGGTGCGGTCGATCCAACGCGTTGACGTCGTGTGACTTATAAATACGTAGAATGACGCCTCTCTAATTCAGCATGGGGACCGCTCACACTCACAGGGTGATAATAAACGCCCGCCTACCACTTGCGGCCGTGCAGACAAACCATTCGGATACATGCTGTTTATGGTCATTATTTTCGTCAACAAATACGTAACTCTTCACCGTTGACTTACTGTGGCTGGCTGTGAATTGGAGGCGGCCTCCTCCATTCCAACTGGTCGCGAAGCCTGCCACAGTAAGTCAACGGACGTACTTGTTGACGAAAATAATGACCATAAACAGCATGTATCCGAATGGTTTGTCTGCACGGCCGCAAATGGTAGGCGGGCGTTCTTTTCAACTACGTATTTATCCGTCACACGACGTACTGTACCCCGCCAACGCGTCGGATCGACCGCACCCCCAAAAAGAAGCACCACGTGATTCTGGAGATACCTCCCGTGTTTATACGGGAGATCAGGGAGGCTTGGCGAAAGCAGAGATTAATTAAGGAGAGAGCGAGGCTATAGAAAGATGTCGTAGACGTGACGCCGTAAGAAGAACAGATGTAAGACGCTTCTAAGGTCTGAACCCTTCAGCCGCGGTCTCGAGCCTCTAGCCGAATCGTGTCAGAATTTCGACGTCAGAGGCTCTCTCCAGTCTCCCATTAATCACATCCGTCTTCACTCTTCAGTACCTACCGCCTCATGCAGCGGCTGGCTCTTCATTGCTTCATTGCGCTTCCTTACGAAGCGCGGCCGACATGTTTTCGGAATGTTTTCGTGCACCAGGATCCCGGATGTGTCTATTCTATAACTCGTACAGTATGGAGCTGCATTTCATGACGAAACATCAAAAGCCAGAAGAGCATTTCAAAAAACAAGACAAAACATCGAAGCAGGAGAAAACGCAGTAATATATTGAATGCAGCAACAAGCAAATTTGAAGTGGCTTATAGCCTCACGGCTTCGTTGTACGACCGGAGAGTTTGCACAAGCTTCTTCAATCTTCTGGTCTCTTTCACTGACTAAAGATCTTATTAATTAGGCTATGTAGGAGCGATGCGGCTGACATCATGCATCATGACGTTACCCACACTGTACCTTGGTCTCGCCGTCAAAGTGCGAGGCCAGCGACTCAATCAGATCGCCAATGTCCTGCTTCAGACCGCCGTAACTGTACTCTTCAGCTCGAGCCTGGGTCAATTCGGGCAGCTGCTCGCTCAGATCATAACGATTGAGCTCGCGTCGAACGCGCTGGCGAACAGCCAAAGCCTGCAAATACCAGCATTCAACTCAAAGTGTCTGTAGGTAATAATGTAGGGGCCTATTATATTATCACATCATCAATTAATCACTACACAAACAGCACTTCGTCTTTTGATCAAGAGTGACTATATAGAGTCGTGGCATATATACACTACCCCTTGGAAAGAGATATCAACAAGAGTAAGCCTCTACTGCGATTCATGCCGTTCAAAGTGTACGCGAATACTGCACGTACGTCGTCGTATTGACGAAGTTCGGTAGCCTCAAGTTCGCGAGAAACGGCGCGCTTTCCGTGGCCGCCGCGAATGGGCGGCTGTTCGCGCTTTCCGAAGCCGCCGCCGCCGCGAATGGGCGGCTGTTCGCGCTTTCCTAAGCCGCCGCCGCCGCGGCCTCCCTGGCCACTAGCAAGCATCGTAGCCAAAAGGACGAGAAGCAAGACACGATAATCCATAGTTCGCTTTGGGAGGTGCTATTGGAGTGAGTGAAGTAAATGCACAGCCCGGATTGTGGTGCATCTATATAGGATCACTTTAGTTGAAGCGAGCCCGCCCCAAACTTGACCGCAAGCTGACTTTGACTATACCAAGAATCCGCACACGTCATTGTAACCACTGACGCATAGGCAGGAAGGGGCACTGAACAGAACATTACAACATATGTTTCTCATCCGCGCGAGTCAGAGAAAGGCATATTGCGCAGCAGTTGTACAGTACCCGTCAAGTATATAAGGAACAAGAACAAACTTATAGCTAGGGCTTCTATTTTCTGAGACACCGCCTACGCCCATCTTCTCCCAAACGGTCTAGCGACTGCTAGTAAAAGCCAAGGGAATGTCCAAAAACGTTTGGGTCGCGGACGTGTTCGTTATATGTATACCACTGAGACGCATACCGCGACGGGGTCACGGTCCCCCTGGACAACTAATTTATTTACTAATCTCGGCATGCTTATGGTTCTGTGCAAGACAAACCTTAATCATTTTATACATAAAGGAATAATCGGACCTCCCTGCGTGAGTGTTTGCTGGATTCGCGTTCATGGTCGATTCCACTCTCGTGACTGTTTTCAAAGAAAGAACTCTTTGTTCGGAGGCTTTTCTCTGACATCGAAGCGTCTGCATGGATCCGGAGCCGGTCAAGCTCGGGCAAGCGATTGAGCCTATCCGGGCAATTAAACGCTTTTGCCTAGATATAGAACGGCGATGAGTGAAGACAACTTCGCGGGTTCGTCGACTCATCGACGTTTGCACGGCTGCATGGGTGCATTTTGATATGACAATGACACGCAGAACATGTTTCTGACGAAAGTGAGAAGGCGATATCCCACGAGTAGATCGTATTGTTCAGGAGTGGATGATAGACTACAGGATGTCGAGATCGAGTTGACAAGCTCCTTCTGTAAACGATTCGCTTTCGTGAGACCAAAACGAACTCGATCGGACTATCCTTACCTATCCAACGCGAAATCACTCTTCAGCGCAATAAAGAGCCAGCCGCTAATAGCAGTGACCGATCTCACCGATCGAAGAAAGCGGCCTACCAGAACCCCGGATGTAGGTACCTAGACTATACTCTGCGGATGCATACATAAGCGCTTGGAGTAGCATTTCAGAACACAAGAAGAAAAGTCGAAGAAATGGAGAGAAAACAGCAATACCGCGGTGCCGGTATGTTGAATGCAGCAACAAGCAAATTTGAAGTAGCTTAGCTTCACACGGCTTCGTTGTATATACGATTGGAGAGTTTGCACAAGCCTCTTCAATCTTCCGGTCTCTAAAAATCACATAAATTAGGCTACGTAGGAGCGATGAGACTATATGGGGTTCAAGTCACTCGGTTCAACAATTATTCCTCCCTAACGTCATATGGTACAGTACATCATCGTGACGTCACCTACACTAATGACGTGGTGATGATCGAATACACCAAACTGCTGCTTTCTGCTTTCTGTAGCTCACTCGATGTTGCTGTCTTATCGCAATAGACCCCGGCGCCGTCACAACTCGCCGAGCGGAATCGAACGCAGAGTAGTCGCGAAGCAACTGCATTCGGGTGCGGATCGAGCAGGAGTCGGAAGCAAGGAAGACTTTCGGTCGGAAAATTGGCGAAGTAGCTACAAGCGGTACAGAGCGCTGATCTTCTAAGATAAGTGTACAACCACGGATTGTACAATCCGTGGTACAACAAAGAAGTGTTCACTTTTTTAACTCGCGCTAGCACACTAAAAGGAAGCTAACAGGGAAAGCTAAAGCATCATGAGCCGTACCGTGCTGAGCGAGACAAAAGACCGTCTCAAACTGAAGCAAGACAATTGGCGAGTCGTACTCGTCTTATTCACAATTCTGGTGAGAATGCTATATCTCTCTAAAGAGAAGCGACCTCATGACATTGTCATAGATAGCAGGTGGTTCGACAGTTTCAGTGGTGTTCCCTTTTCTGCCTTGATGGTTAGAGTAAGTCGTACTCGATCCTTCTGAAATGACATAGAGACGTCGTGTGTAGGCGTTTAGAGTCAACGGAGGGTTTGTCCAAGAAGAAGATACAGGCACGTAAAAATCGAACTTTCCTTGCACCGGTTAAGTAGTCCCTTGGGAAGGGCCTAAAAAGGGCATGCCCAAGGCACAGCAGCAGGGAAACGTTTGGCTTCAAACGTTTCTGTGCTTCTCCCCACACCCCAACTTGTACATAATATGTGTGTTTGTTTCTTCTAGGATACTACGCTGGACTCGTAGCTTCTGTTTATTTTATTGGGATTTTTTTGGGATGGTAAGTGCAGAGCATAAAACTAGCACAGAAATTCGTACACTTTTCTAGCTACTATTGGGGCACCCTAGCTGATAGAAAAGGACGCCGAATGACTATTCTTCTCAGTGGGATCACGCTGACTATCTTCACCTTCCTCTTTGCATTCACCAACACGACGCTAGGCTTGGCCTGGGCAATCGTAACGAGACTGCTAAGCGGGGCAAGTAATGGTACGAAAATTAAGTTCATTAATTAACGTTCGAGGCATCTACTCCCTTAAATGTGATAATTTAATTAATAGTCTAAAATATTTGACAACGTAGGAGAAGGGAGGGAGGAAGGAAGGGCGTTTTATTTGTCAGTTTCACCGCTAAATTTGTCTTGCTTCTCTTAGGGCTTCTAAGCGCATCTAAAGCGTGCATAGCCGACGTCTCAGACAACGCTAATCAGGCTAAAAGATTGGCTTACGTGACGACGGCGTGGGGTGTGGGACTTCTCATTGGACCAGCCGTTGGCGGACTCTTGGCTGAACCGGTTCGACAGTACCCTGGCGTTTTCCCCAAAGGTGAGTAAGAAAGCTTAATGGAAATTCACTAATTAAAGGATCGTTTGGGAAAGGATTCCTTGAAACGTTTCCTTATTTTCTGCCATCGGCTGTATCAGTTTTTCTTCTCCTAATTGGTGTCGTCGTTATTTATTTATTTCTACCAGAGACAAGGTACGTGAGACAAGTCAGTTGTTCTGTACATAAGGCTTACCTTCTTAGAGGCTCTCACTCGTCTGACGAGAGGAGCAATGTCTCAGACGGCGTAGAAGAATCGTCTGAGCCAATGGTGGCGTTTTCTTCCGAGTCCGATGATGTCAAGATTAAATTTTCCCTAATGGAAAAGCAAGAAGAGAAATCGGATGCCATAGTAGCAAAGACGAGCTTTCGAAATCTGTTAAGGTAACGAGGAGAATGAACGTAGGCAGACCCTGAGAGAGTTCATTTAGAGTGAAGGAAGCGAAATTAGCTGTGGCTACCTACTGCCTATTTGCCTTTTCCGTTGTTGGTTCAGACGAGCTGGCAAGCCTCTGGATGTCAACAAAGAAATATAGAGGTCTGCCTCAGACTGTAAGTACTTGTGCTTACGTAATGTTTTAGGAGGGCTCGGTTTTCGTGAGAAAGATATTGGACTATTTCAGGCAATTTTGGCATGCGTAACCGTCCCTCTTCAAATTCACCTTACACACAAAGTACGAAAATAATTTGCTTACTTTTACCAGACTGGAGTATGCTTCGTCTAGATGGAAACCAAACTTGGTTCTCTAATGGTGCAACTGTTTGTTAGAGACAGCAAATCAATGTTTAATTTATCTTAAACAGGCGTTCTACGTCACGTGCGTTGCATGTGTTTTCTTCATGGCGTTTCAGCCCGTGATATCTTCTATAGAAAGGCAATGTCATTGCACACTAGTGCATAAAAATACGTACTCCGCGTCTCTAACATTTCTCTACGTTAGTGTTATTCCTCTATGGACAGTCCTCTTCATCACTCTCTTCATGATGAGATTATCTATCAACGTTGCCTATGTCATGATAGCAATTTTTATTAACAATTCTGTACCTAAACGTCAAGTCGGTGCCATCAACGGCCTTGCCCTTTCACTGGCAGCCGTTACCAGGCAACGTTACAATATTGACCAAATTTTGCCTTCACACGTCTTCTTTTAGGGCGGTTGCTCCTTCGGTTGGAGCCTCGCTTTTTGCTTGGTCCATCAGTGAGGGAAAGGGCCACGTGGGATTTCTTCTTGACTATCATTTGGTTTTTTATTTTATTTCCACAGTGTTTCTCATTTCGCTGCTTCTCTCGGTATATCTTCCGAGTAAATTGCAAAAGCAGAAACGTGAATAATGTTCTTATATCGTAATAGCGTATATATTACATATTCTTCCTACGGAATTTGAGCGTAGACGTTTCTTAATGTTCGTAGCACGGTAAGAGATTCCGTTCAATGCATGGGCTCACGGGCTAGCAATACGAAGGCATGGTCTACTATATAGCCTATATAGCTACAGGACTCCGTTCAAGGACGCGCGTCCGCGAGCACTGAGCGGCGTCTATTGGATCGCCCAAAGCCCAATTAAACGGCTCAAACTCCTATCGAGTCTACTGTGACATGCTGACTGACGGGGGACTGTCGCGTAAAATATGGTCCGGGTAAAATAGTGTCCGGCCGGACCATATTTTCTGTGAAATATGGTCCGGCCGGACACTATTTTACCCGGACACTTTTTGCCATGACAGGTTTTTAGATTGCGTGGGCGCGTTCAACCGCTTTGTGTAATTTTCGCTGACTCGATCTGTTCTTTTTTTTTGCGAAGGAACCCAAGAACCTTAATCTATGGGACGCAGCTCACGTGAACTTGCTGCTCAAGATGTCGTATAGGTCGGGAGGGGACATTGGCGTCTTTCTCTTGCGGCTTAACAAGGTCATGTCGTCGGCGTCAAGAAGGACAAAGCACCTCGAGAACACCGATCGAGATGGTGGGAATACGGTTATTCATGATTTTTTGAATTAATTGAATTTTTTCAGTTTGCATTCCGTTCAATTCCCAAGTGGGTATATTTGATCATCTCCCATCGAAGACCGTCAGCACTCGATATCTTCACGTCGACAAAACTAGTCTCCACGCGAGCAGTGATCAATGGGAAGCCTTTAAAATTCACCTCGGTATAATTGATAGGCTAGAATTGGAGGAGCGCGAAGACCTGACTCTCTCTTTCTCTCTCTCCCTGAAGTCGATGAAAATGAAGGCGAAAAGTCCTTTGTCCATGGAGTCGTTCACTACGGTCAAACGGTGAAGCTCGTCTGCACGAAGACTGGATGGAATCTGCCTCCATTGGTATAATTCGCTCTGTTTTCCTTTCCCCCCTCCATTCATTTGATACGTGTATCTTTCTTTAGGTCATTCGCAAGGTGGAAAACCAGACTGCTATACTCGATGCCAATGGCCCCGTCACTCAGCTCCAAAAGGCAAGTCTCTTTTACTTCCTCGCGAAGTCGTATCGTTTCTCACGGTGCCCACCGACTTTTCTTTCTTTCTTTCTTTCTTTCTTTCTCACCCAATCAGGTCGCTTTCTATATAAAGGACAGCAAAATGTATTTCAGCGCGATTAAAGATGAAGTCTTTCAATGCTCTGCTGTAATAGGAACACGAGCCTTTGTTCGTTGTTATAGCGGTACCCCTATTCTATTCAGGCTACCCCTCTTTCCGAAACGAGGGAGAAAATCGGAAATTATGCCACATGGACAATTATTAGCACAGGTATACATAAATGGGTTAATGAATTCGCCCCTCTTGAGTTGGACGGACGGTTTTCCTTACGCGAACCCGTGAGAAGGCCTCCATGCGGGCCACCGTGTCCAGATAGGGATCTGCTGTGACTTTTGCAGTTGTGTATTTGATTCTCCGTGGGAGATATGTAATCCTGGGAAATGGGCCCAATTTGATTTTTCGCTGCTAAGAGAAGCGGTTACTAGTAGTAGCCAAGTCAACGCGTCTCCTTCGATCCATGGCAACGCTCGAGTTCCTTTTATTCCAGATCAAGTCGAGTACACTTTCAGCGAGGGAATGGGCCCGGTGCCCACTCCCGTCACCCCGTTCCCTTGCGCCACGGCCACTTCCGTACGTTCAGCGTATAAACGACAAGAATTGATGATTTTTTTATTTTTATTTTGTGCTTGCCGTAGATGAACGGTGTCGGATTGGGGATGGAGATCATGATGGAGATCAGCGGGGAAAATTTTACTCCCGATCTCAAAGTGTGGATCGGCGAAGCGGAGGCGAAGACGACTTTCAGGTGAAACTCCCCCCCCCCCCCCCCCCTCCCCTCCTCCTCTTTGCATCTCCATGTTTTGACTTTTCCGAACTACTGGTTCAAGATTGCACGAGTGTCATTGACAGAAGCAAAAGATAGGTACGCAGGAACAAAGTGCAGTTTGTAGATGAGTTCCGACGGCAGAGTATCACGGTCAGTCACAATTGCATCGTCAGGTGTGAGAGCACGAGTCATTCCTTGGACAAGGTTGAGAGGCTTAAGAACTATCGTATGCGGTTCATCGTTGACGGGTGTGATTCTTACGTCAAATCGTTCCACGACAGCTTCGGATGACCACGTTTCGTTATGAACTGTCAATGAAAATTCAAACCAGTCTTTCACAGTTTCGCTGCCGTCGTGTTTGTATGCGATGTAATGAGCATTGATGTCTTCTTGGGTAAAGAGAGCTACGGTTTCATTTTTCTTCATCAGTACTCCATATTTTGGTAAAATTGTAATACTGTAAGTAACCGTTGCGTTTTGAAGCCAGTGAGAAGCTTTGATATTTACCGCATCCAGATGATCTGAGCTTATGAGGCCGACATAGCCTTCCTTTAAAACTAGAACATTGTTTGACGCCAGAGCACTGCCCGGAGTCTGTTTCAGTATCACGCGAAAGCGAAACTTGACGTCAGTAAGACGCTGTGCTAGTCGAGCAGAAACGTTGAAGTACGCGAAGTCTTCGGACTTCCAGGACTCGATGTCCGTGTACTTATAGCCAATAAGGTCTTCTTCGATATCTTTCAGGGTAAAATTAGAGACTTCTACTGAAGGATAATTTATGTTGATGAGGCGACCAAACTGTGGGTGTCTAGAAACCGTAAAAACGATAGTGCGGTTGGACGCCAAGCCGTTTATTCTCACAGAAAGATTGGTTGATTTGATAAGCGTCGTCTGGTCAAATTGAGCAACTAAGCCGGTGTTGATAGATACTGACAATGTTAGTGGTCTAGCAATTATGACGAAGACACCCACGACGGAATGATTTCCATCTGATAACTCGAACTGGAAGTCGCCGTTCATTGCTCCTTCGTTATGAAAAAGGATGTCGCCATTTTCTAAATCCAGCTGAGTAAAATGATTAGTCACGCTACTGGCATTTTCTTTGAATGTCAAATACCCATTTTTAGGCAAACGAGTCACGGTAAAGACGATTCCGGACGCACCAGTATCTCCGTCAGCAGCCCTTAAATTATCAACGGTGATGGGAACAACTTCTGCTGCCCAAAGTTCTAAAGACCGATTCACGATAATAACCGGTCCCTGATCGTTAACTGGAGCAATTGTTATAAGCACGACAACCGGCTCACTCACTCTGCCTCTCCTGGATTCCATAACCGAAAAACTGTCATTGTGAAACTCGCTACCGTCGTGTTCATATATCAGTCGGTTCGCCTTTACATCGGAGCTTGTAAAGGCTAGTTGGCGCAAGCCTTTCCCGCCTGATTGTAACAGCCTCAAAGTGCCGTGGACCGGTTGCCTATCAACGATAAATTCCAAAGATATGCTTCGAAATTTATCGCTCTTTGCGTAGAGAAAAGCCTCAGTTACAACTACGCTACCGCCTTCTTCCACCGAAAGCGTGCCCGCCTCAAAAGGAACGATAAAAGGCACGACTTCGACTAATACGGAAACCGGAAGAGGCGACCAATTTCTGCCGTCGCTCACGCGAAATCGAATTCGGTCTGAACGCGTCGACTCGTCACGATGTGCGTAGACAATTCTTCCGGCATCGATATCAGCTTGAGAAATGTTCTTCACCTCTTCCCACGTCAAACCATTTACCCGCAAAATCAAGCCGCGTCGAAGCGAGCGACTGATTACCGTGAAGACTACCGAGCTGCTACCTTGCTCTGAATCTGTTGCTCGCAATACTGCGTTAGTTATAGTAGCGTTGCTCTGCTCGTCGACATATAACGTTGTTTCTGAGGTCACTGCCTCAGGCGGGGTGTCATCAACGGGATGGACTGTCACTGGAACGCGGACGTCGATCGATTTTGACTGATACGAGGCTCTCAGTTGAAACAGATCACTGACCACGTCTACTCCACTGTGAATGTAATGTACCAAGCCGGCTAAAATATTTTCCTGGGTGAATCGCTCGACTTCCTTGTCTCCCATTGAGAGTATTCCGTATCTCGGTTTCACAGTCACGACGTATAAAATTTCGGAGACGTTGTGTGCCGCGTTGACAGTGACATTAAAATTTAGGAGTACTTTCCCGCCCTCGCGCACTTGAATCGGTCCTTTAGGCCCATTCTGTGTCAGCGCCAACGGAACGATTCTCACTCTAAGAAACGTATGGGCTATAGCAGGGCCAACGATAAGCGTAATCATATCGCGCTCTTCGCCCTGGTAAAACACGTTCTGGTAATAGATAGCCTCGTTTAAGATATCTCGTTGCGAGAAGACGGTGACCGGTGTTTGCCACTCTCCTTTCCTAACGAGAAAAGACTTGGAAAGAATTCGAGCTCTGTACTGAATGTCGGATTCGTCGTCGCTAATGTCTGTGTCGGCGTAAAGAAGAACTTCCCTAGTGATGACCGATCGTCTGTTTTCAATTACGACTAACTCGCCGTTCCCGATTCGATGCGGCTGATTGTCGTCTTTCAGGTTCACCGATATGTTGAAGAGCACTCCAGCCGCTTTGATCTCGTCTCTCGACGTCACGTTGAATTCGAATGTATCCTCTAACGTTTCAGAGTCGTCGTGCTCGTACACGACGTTCCCCGTCTCGAGCTGTTTTAACGTAAACGTTGTCACTAAAGTATCAGTTCCCTCTAGAACCAGTCTTCCGTGGTGGGGACCATTGCTAACGAGAAATTTGAAAGGCAAATGATCTGGCTCGATGTTTAGAGCTAGTAGCGTTATCGGCATTCGGCCTCCCTCAGGGACTACCAAACCACGTACGAACACCTTGACTTCGTTCGAATAGATCACAATGAGAAACTGCTGCCCGGAAACGTTCGCACGATTATTAGATATAGTCAATATGACTTCGTCAACGAAGTGATTCTTTTCTGTGTGAATGTAGGCGATTTTTCGGCGATTAATGTCTTTTTGAGTGAAGGTGTCTACAGTCGGTCGCTCGCGCTTTCGTTCGACGAGGCGACCATAGCGAGGGCGTCGCTGCACGGTAAAAACAATTTCATCTGGGGCAGAATTTGGCACGTCGGTCGCCTGAAGTCGACTCAAAGAGATAACGCCTTCAGTTCCTTCTGCCACGTCGAGACCCTTATTGGTAACAACGTAAGGTAAAGGCTTCGGCAAAATGCTGATTTTCCCTTCGACGAGCATAAACGAATGACCAATAGAAGCGTTCACTGAAAGCAGATCGCTAAAAGACGTCATCGTGTCCGGATCATCTAAAACGTAGCGAACGCTTTCGGTTTCCAAATCAGCAGGACAAAAGGACGTCACTTCGATTCCCATATTGGTTACGTGTCCGTAGCTGGGACGCTTTATCAGATGATAGACAACGTCCGCGTCTTGAGAAGGGTCGTTAGTTACCACCAATAGGTCAGAAGAACGAATAACAACGTCAGGGCGTTTCTCTGCGTCTACGTGGAGCTTTGAAGACGGTTCACTTACCAAGCGTAGGACCAACGGTGTGGCGACGACTTCAAAACGCTTTTCCGTTGTCTGGTGAACGCCGTCACTGACGACAAACGAGAAGCCTCCTTTGAGACTTTTGCTGCGGACGTGAGTAAAGAATACTCTTCCGTCATCGATGTTTTTCTGAGTGAACTGCAACGTCTCGTCTTTGATGCTGTCTGCAAAGGAGAAAAACCCGTTGGCGACACTTCTACTTTTTATGACGGTGAATACGAGTGAGTTCGACGATGTGTCGTTGTCTTGGGCTTTAACGTATTCTTCAGATATGACCTGTGTCGTTCCTTCGTTTAGTCGGAGCTCTCCGGATATCTGAATCTTCGGTTTTTCGTCATTAACCGGAAGTATCACAAAGGAAAATGTCATTTGCTTTGTTCGCCTATCTGATTCGTCGTACCCCGTCGGAAGAGGCCCACCGGCGAAAACGAAAAATTCAAAAGAATCGTTCAACGTCTCGCTGTCGTCGTGACGATAAACGACGCGACCAGACTTCGGGGCATCAACAGAGAACGGAACGTCGGCGCTTTCTAGCTTTCCATGTCGTACCGTGTTCGTTACGTTGACGAAAAAATTCAGAGAGGACTTCGCCGCGGGATCAGTGGTAATATTCATACTTTAAAAATTCAGGGAAACTTGATCGCCTTCTCGTACTGTCAACACCCTCGTTTTGACTCTTATTAACTCGACGTCCACGTCAATGGCTACTGTCTTGATATCCGAGGAAGAGAGTCCAGCCCAGAATCGAACTTTGAAGGAATCCTGTTGAGAAAACGACTCGGGATCGTGTACGTATATCACAGCATTGCGTGCAATTAGTCCGTACGTCACGTTAGAGCCTACTACCGTCATTCGACTTCCGTTAATGACGTCAATCGAACCGAATCGTGGCAATTCTACAAACTGGCACACCACCTCAACAGGTGGCTCCTGGGCGTACAACCAGTCGGCTTGAAATTGAATAGAAGATGAAGAAAAGGCAGCAGACGAGCCTTGAGCTAATGAGATGGCTCCTATTGTGACTTTCAAAAGATAGCGAATGGCATGTACAGCAAATCGAGATACGACGCTCTTGAATCCGTCAGTGACTCTCAGAATGACGGAAAACTGCATTTCCATCGTTTTCACCACATGCCTAAAACAAATTTTTCCATCATTAATATCTTTTTGAGTGAATGATTTGAGTTGCTCTCCGCTCGACGTCAGAAGTTCGAACTGACCTTCGAATCTACCAGGATTCAAGATTTCGATTACCAGGTCCGAGTCATCGTTATCGTCATCAGTGAAAAGCAGGGAATCCGTGCCGATAATCTTGCACGTTCCCGCTAGGACGAACCAACTGAAGTCAATCGTCTGAAGACTGTTCCAACGAGAAACATTCGTAACGCGTATAGAAACCGTCATAGAATCGTTATAGTTCTCCGATCCGTCGTGCCAATAAGTAATATAGCCGGACATCACATCAGCAAGAGTGAAATTGGAAACTAAGCCCACACGCCTTCGAAGAGTGTGGCTAAGATAGCCAAACGAAGGCTGCTTCGTAACGGTTATCGTCACCTCACTCAGACTATAATCTGCAAGGCTTTTCATCGTGATGTGCCCAAGCAAAGACGCTTGACCCCCTTCTGGAACACTGTCAACAGGTGAAACAGTAACGCTGATGGAGGCACTGGGTATCGGCGTGCTCGCGTCCCCGCTTCCGCATCCGAGACTCTCCTCCTCGCAAACGCACCGATATGACGTCACATCCATCCAATCGACGCAAGTCTCCCCGGGCGCACACAAATCGTCCCGACAGCGAAATTCGAATAGGCAACCGGGCGACACACTTCGAGTCGTCTTGGCCGCATCGAAATTAACGTCCATTCCATTGATTCTCAGTCGTCTCATGCATCCGGCAAAACATCTCGACTTTCCCTCGTTCACGTTCATACTTTGCATGCCTTTCTTACGAGCCTCCTTCGCTTCGGCTCCTCGTAGTCCACCCAGGAATAGAGACCCGGCTATGTCTAAATGCCTGCTACGTCCTTTCAGCTTCCGCCTCGCTACCTTACTATCAATACTTAGAATGACGTGACGTCCTTCCAGCGTCACGTTAACGAAATGCCACTTACGATTATTCAACTCCGATCCGGCGACGATGTCCACGTGAGCGCTCCCGCCGTGATTCACGGACAATCTCAGCTGTCCGCTCACTAGTTCAAGTCCCACGAAATCGGTCCTATTTAATCGGCCGCCGTTGAAAAACAAAAGGCCGTCCGCCTGACTAGTTTGGAACTCAAACTCTATCGATCCAGAAAATCGAGCCTCCCATTTGTGAAGTTTCACGTAAGCGAAAGGAGGTATGAAGCTACGTGTAGCAGCGGGTAGATGAAAATCGTCGGAAAACGTTCTCTCGTCACATTTTCCCCAATCCAGACCCTTGGCGACGGTCCCTCGTCCTTCGCCGTCCAACAGACGTTCTTCGTTGAACGTCACATTCGCCATGCAGCCTCTGAAGTATCGACCTCTCGTTTCCATGACGACGAGTCCTGGTTTTCGAAAATTCTCCACTCCGCCGACGTAAATAGCTCTCAATTCGAGCTCGCCCGCCACGTCAGGCGAATCCCTGATGACGTCAATTAACGCGTCATCAACAAAAAGTTTCAATTTTGCATTGATTCTTTGAATTCTGACGGTGTGCCATTTGCCGTCGCTGTAACTCCTCCCCTCCGGCGTGTGCAGCTCGCGAGTTCGATTATTCAGTCGAAGTCGAAGTACGACTCGAGAATCGCTCATCTCTATAATCACATATTTGCTTACGCCCTCCGCTAGGAGGAGAAGTCCGTTCGCGTTCTTGGTCGCGAATGTCAAGCGGGAATCGGTTCTCTTTGCCACGCTCAATAGGGGATACTCCAAGTAGCCGTAGCCGCGGAGGGAAACTGCGAGAGAAGGAATGGGGGGAGGAACATCCGGCTGTCACCGCAGACTATAAACAATTCGATCTCTTTCTGTCTTACTGATCTCGTTCGTGGTTCTTCGGTCGCTGTCGAAAGCCGAGAGCGGGTGTATCGCAAGTAGAAGGACGATGATGACGATAGTCATCCTTGTCCACCACGAAAACCGTGACGAAGGGTAGGCCTAGCCTAGTACAGGCACTCGGTCTCTTTGAGAGACGTTGCTTGTACGACGAATAAGAGCCGAGAAGAGCGACGCCGCTTGCCCGTGACAGGGACAGAAACTAGCCAGGGAAAATTGTTGCCCGGGACTTCCTCTTGAAGAGCATCCCCGTACGTTATTTTTCTCGTTTACGATGCGTTCCTCGTTCTACGACGCGCAAAGACGGCATTTAGCGACTTTCGTTTGTCTGTAAGCATATCTTTGCCTTGTAACTAAGTCTAGCACGCATTTTTCGGCGGAATCTCAGGTGTTCGTCGAAACTCCTGGTCGAGAACTCCGACGAGCGCTTTCTGACTACTCCGTTGCAGAGATTATCTCTCGGTTTCACGATTAAAGGTTCCCCCTCAACGCGGGACCCGAAGTCCCTTTACTAGTTTAGATTAGGCCTTAGCCTACTTCCCCGCCATTTCAGAAAACTGCAGGTTTAAAATTACCCTACAGTAGAAGCTACTATGATGACAGCCGTCGCAGCGTCCCGTTCACTTTTGAATTTTAGTTGGTGGCTACAAGAGCTGGCCAATGTCCTTCAATTCTTTCAACCATCTCACAAAAGCCATGAAATCTTCCACCTCCGCTCAAGGCACAGTATCTATTCCAAGCTGATACCGAGCACATTGGGGCACGCCGTGCGCAGTTCAGCCACTCCACTTCATGCTCAACTTTTAGGAAGCCTTTCTTCAAGACATTCTTGAGGGTTTTGACTTTTCTTAGCCAAAGCCGAGCGACAGAACCCAAGCGTGGTAGAAAGAGGAGAGGGCAACAAACTGTCATGTTACTAGAGAGAGTATCGAGCAGTATCGTGCGAAGGCAGCGTCAGGACCGGCAAACTAGACGGTGGCCTCTGCTAGTTAGAAGAACATAGTACATTTACGCACGCTTACAAGTTACGTCACATCAGCACGCTTCAGTCACAATCAACATACAAAAAGACTTGAAAGAGCAGAAACATGAAAAGTTGCGATAACGACGAAGTTCTCACAGCGGACTAGCCAGGCGATTCGATCTTTAAGGCCAAATCAAAGAAGTTCTCGAACAACTCAGTAACATTTGGGTCAGCATCGTTCGACTCAGCGTACTTACTGAGATCGAGAAGCGGCGACTTCAGGTCTTCTTCAACGGCATCGACTTTTGTACGAAGGCCTTTGAAATTATCCAAGTCAGCTATAGGTTTGAGAATTTTCAACCCGAGCTGAAAATACGATTGCGCACATTGGCACACCATGCGCCTTTCGTCGGTTTCGGAATTTTGTAGCCACTCCACGCACAATTCCCCTACATTCAGACAAGCCTTCCCAACCTTCTGGTGCAAACCGCTAGCGATTGCTAAATGACATTCCAGGCAGGATCGAATTACTTGGAACCCGTTCTTCCAATTCAAAGCATCCTCGATTTCTTTTCGATTCGGAGTTTCGGCCTTCTTAAGAATTTCGACTTCACCTCGTCGAAGCCGAGCGACGGCACGGTTTCCCCAAGCGTAATAGCGATGAGAGGAAGGCAAGCCGCGAACTGTTTCCAAGCACTTGGTTTGCTCCTCGCGAAATTCTTCAAGACACGAAAGCGAATTCTCGGCCTTTTTCTTTAACGCGAGAGCTTTTGAAACGTGGCTGTAGGCTTGATATAATTTATGACGAGGTGAATCGGGTGACTTCTCTTTAGAAGGTTTAATAGCGCTCTGACTACCTTCTTGCGACTTCGTCATAAGTCTAATAGCTTCCTTATAACTTTCGTGCGCTTTGGTGTAATTCTTTTGTCCCAAGTGAGCGCGGGCGATATTTGCGGGCAAAGCAGCGTGACTGGCATCAGTGGCAGAGAAAGCGTAACGCGGCTGCTGCCGGACTTCGGTAAGTAGCTCCAAAGCGCGCTTGAATTCTCGACCATCCATCTGAATTTCTGCCTCGACCTCCTTCATTTGATTCAGGCACTTCTCGACGTCAGATTTTTTTTTCCCCCTCTTTCTTTACGTCCAAAATTTCTTTTAAAATAGCCTTTCCGTCTTCGACATTTGTCAGAGCTTTTGGCAAGGAGCCAAGACGACGATCTGCATGTACGCGACAGCTTGTTGCAACTTTGTCGTTCTTTCCGACTCCTGCAGACACCGTGAAAGTAGATCTCGCGCTTCCAGACTTCCTCCCAGAAGAGATTTCATATAACCGCAGCGAAGGACGAGATCGGCGTCAAAGAGATTCTGCTCTTGCATGTATTCCACGCAGCGAATGGCGTGTGGGTACAGAGCACTGCAGAAGGACCAGTCAGTCTGCGACTTTTCCAATGCAGATGTCAGTATTTTGCAGAGTGACTCCAAGGTAGCAACTTGTCCTTCGCTCTTTTGTCGCTCTCGAAATTCCGCCGCGATTTCTGTGTGAACGCTCAACGACTGCCTGTTATCTGTGAACGTCAGAAGTCCGTACGCCTCGAGCCGATTTGCCAAAATGATCACGTTCACTTTTGATTCTCGAACTCGTTTTTGTCTTTCTTTGATGTTATCAACGTGGGCTTGTTCCTGGCTGAAGCCTATATCGCTGAATTCAAACAGACGTAGGGGAACTGATGCCACGTCGCAATATCCCAGATGATTCATGAGATTTGTGAGCAAAGGCAATCCCGAAACGAGAGTATTTAGAATGTCGCTGTGGGAAGACGATAGTAGTCGCGTCTCGTCATACTTTCCAAAGCATTTGTGGAGATAAGAAGTGAAGCCCAGTTTCTCGCTACGCAAAATGAAATTATGACTGTCATGTACAGAGGATGTCCATTTACAGTTTCCGCAATCTTGGGCGCAGCTTTATTCTCCGCCTCGCTTTGGAAAACGTCGCAGCTGTCGCAAAGAGCACGTGTAACGTCGTCTATGTTTAATGGTCCAAGATTCTCTATCCCACTGTTGGGTATTAGTGCAGACAGAGATTCCGGCACGCGGCATCCGATTTTGTTGCTGTAATAAGAAATGCATTGTGTCTTCTTTTATCTTTGGAGGGAAGTCGGGCATTTCGTCAAACGTCTTCTGGTCAGTGAGCCCATCAATTACGACGAGAAGCGGCCCTTTCGTGGCCTTTTCCCTTATCCAATTTCGCGCTTGCTCTAGCTGTTCAAGAAGAAGAACGTTTTGACCTTTGGCGTTGTCTGGCGAGGACGAACAGTTACTAGCAACGCACAGCTGCAAGGATTCGGGACTAGACGCATCAAGCCACAGCAGAGTGCCGTAGTTGATTTTGATTCGATCAACGACGCAGTGAGCCAAGGACGTTTACCCGCTCCTCTGAAGCCGTGAATGACAACAGATTTGCGTTCTTGTAAGAGTTCCTGCACTCGTTTTATTTGTTCTTCTCTACCAACGACGTGTCCTGTTTCAAACTTAGGCCGACCAAACTCTTCGTCTGACAAAGGCTGTTCTGAGATGATCTAGAGTAACGGAACCGGAAGGTAGGTCGAAAGAACCTAAAGGAAACAATAGTATTATTGAAGAAAGCCAAATCATGGGCTTACTGTGGCCAAGAGCTTCGCGAAACTCGTTAGAAACACCCCTTTCCTGCAGCTGGTCAAAATAAGCGATCAGATCTTCTTCTTTAAGCGTGAAAATATCATCGTAATAGGCATCGCCGTTGCCGTAGCAAACTTGATTCTTCTTCGACTTTGTCAGCTTATCTCGAAGGTGCCGCCACACTGCAGATGGCAGATCGTCTACGGTTTTGATTCCCTTGAGACGGAAAAATACGGTGGCAATTTCCTTCAAGTTGTCCGTTTGTGGAGTACTAAACACTGCACAAAAATGATCTTAGCTCAAGTCGTCCTAGCAATACATCACGTTTCTAACAGATGGCTAATGCGCACCATGCAGTTTAGATATAAATGTATACCGCTAACTGAACCGATATTGAAAGTGGGTGTGGTTAAAGTCCTGCTACCTTCTTTGTCATCGGCCGGTACTTGCAGACTTTGAACTTCAATTTTGAGCACAGAAAGAGTTCTTAGGACGTCGACAGCGCTCAGTCCTCCCGATTTAAGGTTGACACTACTAGTTTAAAGGATCCTTAAAGAGGTGGAAGACGCTCATGTTCAATTCGACAGGGCTGATGAAGGAAGAAGAAATGGCTATTTTGCCTATTTTTCTGATGTGGTCTTCGTAGATAATGCTGGTATTTTTAATTAAATAAATAAATAAATAAATAATTATCACCCCGGCGAATGCCCTTCATATGAATAATATCAGTTGACTAGTCAAATTAATGATGACTTTCAGTTACAAGTGTCCGCTTGAAACAGAGTTTTTCACAGCAAGCTCTGCACATTACTTTTATCTAGAGCAAAAGAATTAAGTAGCCCTGGTGACAAAGAGCCGATACATGTATTATTTATTAAAATGCCCACTAATTTCCTTTTCCAAATCACTTACTCTTTTTCCTTCCTCCGATGCAATCATTTTCAAATCTTTCTTCTGAAGACTAATAAATACAGTACGAAGCAAAATCAGCTAATCTTTACCAGAAACGCATTTCTCTCTCTCACCGCACAATCAATGCCGCCTGGCATAGCTTTCCTTGTTGTATTAGACTCCATGCATAGTAGAGTCGACATTGAATGGAGAGAATAGGATCACCAAGTCTTACTGCCAAAGCCAATTGCCGAAATGATATGGCACCGGCAACTCTTGCCTTCAGGCGGCCAGAAATCAGTGCAACCATACATTAAATAATTAATTAATCCCTAAAAAACTCACATGATTGAGTTGAACTTCTCCTAAAGCAGAGTATGCTCCTCCTAACGTAGATAGCCAAGCAAAGACGCTTTCTAAACGAGTTTTGGTCATTGTTAAGAGTAGTAGTCTTCTGCTCCACTCCATTTCGGCACGTGTCAGCTCTGATTCTTGGCCATGATACGATGGACAGCAAAGACGCAATTTCCACTTTTTGCATTTTCTCGCTTGTAGCACTCGTTCCGTTTTGATAGAAACGTCATTTATGTTTTCAAGTTCGTTCTCTCGCCAAATCTGCGTCCGAATCCACGCAGCGAATGACCTTCGAAACGGTCTCGAATATTCCAACTCGTGTCCAATGGCCAAAGAAAGTCTTAGTCTCTTGCAAGAAAGCAAGACGCCTACCACGGACGAGTCGCCCTGCCTCGATGGCCTTCTGAAAGAGAATTCGCGCAACATACCGACATTGCTTAGCGCGCACTCTCGATGCTGCTTCGTCGTTTGTTTCGCGGTTCTTCGAGACTTCGAGTACCACACGAGCGTTACAAAAGCTCTAAAGTAGGTCAGACGCGTTATGCACGATCGGTGAAAAAAGAAGGAGACAAACAGAAAGCAGAGGTTCGGGGAAAAAACTGTTAGACTCGGAATTTCCAAAAGGCTCTAGGAAAAACTATGCAGAGCTTATGCAACGGCGGAAGAATATAGCTGGAAACAGCTTCGAGAGCTGTTAGAAAGTCACGGTGGCTATACTCTCAATCAATTGCCTGAGGATTCGGTATATTCTAGCAAGTAGCAACTTTTTCTCTAATCAAGTCTGCAGATGCAACTAACGTTCTTCACGCTAAGACGGAAAACGGTGAATTATTCTTCTTTAGGTAAAATGAAACGTTGATCTAATTTACTTATTTATTGCTTCGTTGATTGCCTTAGTTTTGGTGCCATGGTGAGCTGGAATTTGAGCAAGCCTCAGGTAGCTGGTCAGACAAGTTAACTTCTAATTTCTTTGATGCATTCTTTTGCAGTTGGTCGAGGCTCGAAAGATTATTGCAGCTGCTCAGCTTCATCCATATGCCAATTCCTTAGTGGAAAGAGAAAACGAAGAATTTAGTTATTCATATGAAAGGTGAGATGCGGCATTGTTTTCATGCCACATAATCAGCACTTTGTGTTGCGTGTCCTTCAGAGCAAACAGTCAGCTTGCTAATGGTCAAATAGTTTTAAAAGAAGACACCGATCAGAAGAATCAAAGACTCGAACGTCTGGCATTTTCTAATGCCATGGCACTTTCTGGTAATTTTAATTTTTTCTCGTGTCTCTTTTTTTTACTGAGTGTTGTGCAGTTAAACTAGCGATGTGGGAATGTGCTCTTGATGAATTCATTGAATCCATCAATTGGGTTCCTCAGGCAAGTTTGCAAAAATTCGTTCTTCTTTCTTTGGCTTACTTTAGCTCTGCGCAGTCTCTCAAAGAAGGTCAACTGAGAAAGCTCAGTCGCAAGAACGTGCTTCAAAAGACAGGGACTCTCGTAGCACTCAGGTTCTGTCTACTTTTCTGTGCGCTGCATAAGTTGACAGTTGTTTTGGATTCAGCCACGAAATTAATCTGAGGTCCGATTTATTAGAAAATCCCGATTTCTACTGGGACAGACCGCAATTGGAAGAGCTCTACAGTCAAACGTGCAAGCACCTTGACGTCCACTTCAGAACGAGAGTAAGTGAATTAATTAAACGGCCACTAGATTCGTTCGTTGTCCACGTACCGTATTTGCTGTCAATAGGTTGTAAACAAAAAACTGGATCATTGCTCTGATTTAGTCGAGTTGCTTCGAACCCAGCTAAATGAAAGGCACTCACATAGGTTGGAGTGGCTCATCATTTGTCTTATTGGAACAGAGGTACGAAAGTCAATTGCGCCTTTAGTTTTTCCAGTCTCCTTGTTTACAGATCGTTTTGGACTTGGTTGGGTATTTGAATTAGGAGTTTGTCTAAAATAGACTTCCCAGGCACTCATAAACACACCAGATTAGATAGAGACTCTGGTGTTACAATGATGGCTGCAATATTTTATTAATTTGTACAATACAATAAAAGCGAGGATATAAAACATTTGATAATTTTCAATGAAGTGCGATTGCTAAATGTTCTGGGACAAAGTCGCCGTCTTTAATTTTCAGTTGATTCAACTAAAGAAGGTCAAATAAAAGAATAAAGGACGTGCAAATATGAGCTTGAGTGTAATTGACCTCAAGAAAAAATATGTCTTCTTGCAGAAGAGCTTTGGGAGGCGATTTCAACGTCGTTATGATATTTAACAGACTGGAAGAACCATTGGACATATTAAAACATATTGTACTTCATCTATGCCACCCACTCACTCTGAACAGCGTTCTCTCTTTTGCGGGAAGCCTAATGCAATGTTCAGTATAGTAAGCCGACTTTAAATAGCACTTTTACTCCTGAAAAGACAGACAGACGTATGTTATTGGACTAATGACATAAAGTATCTACCTTCGCAGAAGAACATGTCAAGAATTCTAAGGACAATGTTCCATGGTAAGGATCTAAAGTATGCGTGAGTTCGACAGCAAAGAAGTATCATTGTACCAACTCTACCTGCAATATATGCATGTAAACCATTCACACAACATATACAGAAGTGAATCGTCAGCACCGTTCTTGATCTATTACAATCGCATAAGCACTAATTTTTACATCTTTATCTATGCAGACCAAGTGCTTGGAAATTTGCGGAAAGTAAAGTTTCAAAAGACGTCCAAATAATTTGCTGTCACTTTTGATGCCTTCCTAGTGACAAATTGCCAGTAAAGTGCGTAAGCGTGCACATCAATGAGGCTCTCACCAAACCGGGACTGTAATAGCAAATGAGATATTTCTGGCATATTACAACCAGACACCAAAACGCTTGCTAGTAAATAAAATGATTCCCAATAAAAATAGCTAACTCTTTTTCACCTCATCTGGCATGTGCATTAGGAGCGTAGCAACTATGGGAGCCATAGGCTAGAAATAAGAAACACATACGTAAGTCCTTCCAGCAGCACTTAATTCATTATTAATTAATCCTACTTGGCAAAATCCGATGTTTGTGTCGTAGAGTGAATACGCTTTTAAGACGTCTCTCAATTCAGATTGCCTAACCACCCCACCCCATAAAACGTTACTAATTCATATAACCATATGAGAATACTATAGTCTTGCACCCCTGGCCTTTCGACGTTCGAAATGTAATAAGAACGCTATTTAATTAGAATTGATTCTTGTTTTATTTTATTCGATAAAGGTTCGGATTTTCTACGAGTCGTTCTCTGCTTCCTGTTAGGTGCTGATAGGCTATGCCGCGCAATGACTGGGGAATCCCCTTTCGACATCTTTCCTTCACCTGAGAAAAATTTTTAGACACCTTCTACTCGCTATTAGAATTACTCACTTTTTTGTGGTTGGTTTTAATGTACGAGTTCCACGTGTCCAACATTTTTCTCCACTTGCTCTCGCGTTTTCTTATCTGATCCACGTTCGGAACGGAAATTCCTCGATGGCTGCAGGGAGAATGTACGAACTACGGCTTGATAATACAGATCGTCCTTGTTTGGTCTATAGAATCCAAACCGATCCGTTGGCATGTCTTCCATTGAAAAAACCCTGACGGTACGAGAGTTATTTTCCGTAACGCGCTTTAGTGAAAACCTCCATGGAAAGTTTGAAGCGGCCTCTAGGCGGTGCGTCTACGGCGATTGTGTCCGCTAAGCGACCGAGAAATGAAGTTGCCATTGCCGAGAGCAAACGGGGAGGCGCTCTATTACCTTCGGTGCGGGCGAGACCCCAATTCGAGGGCACGATTTCTCACGAGTCTCTTTTGCGGCCTTCTAGAGCCCGATGAGAACGTCATCCTTACAAGCACCCATTATGCTATTGACAGGACACGAGGTATGGAAGTTATAGGGTCGTTTTACTGCATCTCTTATTTTCTACTCTCTACTCAAGGGAGAATTGTATACAGCGAAATTCAGCCCAACTGGCGAAATCTTGGCGTCAGCTGGATTTGAAAAGCAAATATGTGAGTGATGTTGATGATGCACATAACCAATTTTTGAGTGTTTGTTTGGTGCATTTTTTTCTAATAAATACTGTATACAAATCTCAAAATAGGAAGCTTATTCCTCGTGAGAACACGTGTCACTAAGTTTGTGTCCCACTTTCTTTCCTAGTCCTTTGGAACATGTTTGGAGATTTAGTCATTAATAATGTATATTATAGAATAATACTTTGACCAGTCAGTGGGACTTCTTAGATGAGGAAGACAGCCCCCCAGCATCTCCCTATCCCTCTCAATCTCCTCTCGACGCACTCGCTGCAAAAGTGGCCGATTCCACTCGCTCTGCCGCCGCATTCGCCGCCGTCTCTCCCCAACCAGAAACCTTTCATCCAATCAGCACCGCGACAATCACGTCACCGAGACGACGATCCAAACGAAAGAATTTTTGCCGCAACGCCAGCAGCAGCAGTCGCTATTCGCCAATCAAAACAAAACCCACTCAAAATATTCACGAAACGGCGGAAGAAGTCGCCAATTCGACGTCCGACGCGCTCACTCATTTATCGCAATCGAAAGACGCTTTTCATCTGGCTGCAGCTCGAGCGGAAAATTCCATAGACGACCTCACCGCTTCGGCGTCTTCGTTGAGCCTGAGTCATAATCGATTTCGTAGCATGTCTGCTTCAGATGATTTTCATTATTCTCATCGACCTCCGTCTGGTATCAGCGTCGCTTCGTCGAGTGAGGATCTCGCTGGGTCGTCGTTTGGCGGTCTTTTTCATTGATCTGCAATGGATACGGCTCGTTCTTTTGATACGTTGTCGGTTTCGGCGACGGGGAAACTTGAGAAGCCGATTTCCATTGAATTTGTCAAGCACGCCGCGGAGAAGGTGAAGAAGTCTACTGACGCAATGGCGTCGTGTTTGACGTCGAAAATTCTTCGAGAAGGACTTTGAACATGTTTTTAATTAGATTTATTTGTCTTTGAAATCAAAAATCATTTATTTTGTTCCGTTATTAGCGTGCGTTGACGGGAATGATTCGAACTCGTTTTGCTCCAAGTCCCACCGGTTTCCTTCATCTTGGAAGCCTCCGAACGGCGTTATTCAACTACTTGTTCGCTAAACATCACAAGGGGTCCCTAATCCTACGCGTAGAGGACACGGACGCGCAACGCAACGTGCCCGACGCCGAACGCGATCTCGAATCGACTCTCCACTGGGCAGGCATCCATCCAGACGAAAGCCCAAGCGTCGGGGCCCCTACGGTCCCTACAGGCAAACGGAACGCTTCGCAACGTATAACGAACACGTGCGCAAGCTCGTGAGGGAAGATAAAGCGTATAAATGCTTCGCTTCGAAAGACGAAGTGGCTCGCCTTCAAGAAGCAGCGCGACGCACGGGCCAAAAAGTGAACTACGACCAATTGTTCACTCGCGCTCAGCGAGACGATTTATCAAGTCGCGGGGCGAGCCACGTGATTCGTCTTCGAGTTCCGGTCGACGGAACGACCGCCTACGATGACGTCATATACGGGCGCATGGAATTTTCCAATGGGGAAATCGAGGATCAGGTCCTGATGCGATCTGACGGTCGTCCGACCTATCACCTAGCCAACGTCGTCGACGATCGCGCGATGAATATCAGTCATGTTATTCGTGGTGAAGAGTGGCTCCAGTCGACGGCGAAACACGTGTTGCTCTATGAAGCGTTTGGCTGGGTTCCGCCTATCTTTGCTCATCTTCCCTTGCTTCTTAATAAGGGAGGTGGGAAGTTGTCCAAACGGAATAAGGATGTGTTTGTGGACGATAAGGTGTCATGTCGTCTGCTTTGGTGAATTATGTAGCTCTGCTGGGATGGTCTCTCCGGTCGACTGAGCAACGAATATTTACTATGAATCAATTGGTTGGCACCTTTTCTTTGGAAGATGTCAATAGACTGTTGACGTTGGGCAGATTGCCTGGTTCAATAAGGAGCACTTGAAGATGGCCTATGAGAGTCCGTTGGGCAGTGCTTCGGTTATTCGAGATATGCAGGGACTTGTCAGGAAGACGTTTTCTCCTGTCTCCGAACGTATAATCAGTTCAGAGTATCTTCACCAAGTCCTTGAAGTTTTGATTAATCGAATCAGCTATTTACCTGACGTGCTTCGACTTGGGAGTTGTTTCTGGGTTGAGCCGAAAAGTACGGGGGAACAGTTCCGCGTCGTTTCCACGGACTATCGTCTCATACTCAAAAAATCGGCGGAAAAACTCGATGCGTGTGATTTCGTTGCTCACAACGTTATTTCTCTATTGAGAAACGTGGCTCGGGACGTGGGCGTTCAGTCTAAGACCGTACTCAGACTAATTCGACTTGCCGTCACGGGACAAGAAGTGGGCGGACAATTGAGTCTCACATTGGAAGTCCTCGGAAGGGAAACGGTTGTTCGTAGGGCTATGATGAGATGATCATTCACTCTGCGACGACTATATCTTTCTATTGGACTTTTGTCGGACACCGGCGTCTCGATCAGACACGTGCTCGCATTAAAACAGTCGCCGTTTGCATCTAGAAGAATCAGGCTGCATGGCATTATGTGCTTGTATATAAGAGCAGGCTCTCGTCATTTTTATTCAAAACGCAAGGGGGCTCTTTGGACGTAGCACAATACGGCATTGTACTTGAAAGGGGTACGGAACCGCCAAATCCTATACGACACCTTATTGACTGTCGATTTAGTTAGTGCCATTTTTTTTATCAGTTTGAATGAAGTAAAAAAGTAAGGAGCCAGAGCAATCGATCTCGCCATTAGATTACAGTATCATTGCATGATCTGTCGCGTAAAATATGGTCCGGGTAAAATATTGTCCGGCCGGACCATATTTCACGTGAAATATGGTCCGGCCGGACAATATTTTACCCGGACACTTTTTGCCATGACAGGACTCTCGTCACCGTCGTCGGACGAAATTGAACAAGGCTAAACTCAACGCCATTTTTGATGCAACTGCGATTGTCTACAACAGCTCGATGCGCAACGTCCACTACGTTTGAAGCGGTCTCCTGTCCAGCCGGGATCGCACTCGCAGTGTCCACTCGTGCAGACGCTGTTTAGAGAGCAATTCACCCGCAATTCCTTTATTGTGGCTTGCTGCTGCTACGTAAAGTAGTGCTGCAGCATTGAAAAGGTGAACGTAAGACACATTTTACGAACAGTATCCGGGGTTTCAAACACCCCGTACAACAGTTTCCTTGGACCAAAGAACTGTGTATCGTCGCCTTGTTAGCTCGGCAGCGCGGTCTCGTTTGATACCTTAGGCTTTAACAAAACTTTCGGACGCGTCACAAACCGAAGTCTCTTGGGTACAAGCTGTAGAGCAGAAAACGAGTGTCTAAACATTTTTTACTAAAGCACCATGAGCCGTACCGTGCTCAACGAGACAAAGGACAGTCTAAAACTGAAACAGGACAACTGGCGAGTCGTACTCGTCTTATTCACAATTCTTGTGAGAAGTTTCTCTTTAAGCAAAAGCGACCTCATTACATTGTCATAGATAGCGGGTGGTTCGACAGTTTCAGTGGTGTTTCCTTTTCTGCCTTGGATGGTTAGAGTAAGTCGTACCCGATCCTTGTGGAATGACGTAGTGACGTTGTGTGTAGACGTTTAATGTCAAGGGAGAGTTTGTCCGAGAAGAAGATACAGGCACGTAAAAATCGAACCGTTGTTCGCCCGTACCACTTTCGTGCACCGGTAAAGTAGTCCCTTGGGAAGGACCTAAAGAACTGCAGCAGAGATGAAACGTTTCTGTGCTTCTTTCCACACGCCCTAACCTTGTACAGCTATAATAATAGGCGTGTTTGTTTCTTGTAGGATACTACGCTGGACTGGTAGCTTCTGTTTATTTTCTTGGAATTTTTTTGGATGGTAAGAGCAGAGCATATAACCAGAACAAGTAGAACAGAAATTTGTACACCTTTCTAGCTACTATTGGGGCACCCTAGCTGATAGAAAAGGACGCCGAATGACTATTCTTCTCAGTGGAATCACGCTGACTATCTTTACCTTTCTCTTTGCATTCACCAACACGACGTTGGGCTTGGCCTGGGCAATCGTAACGAGACTGCTAAGCGGAGCGAGTAATGGTACGAAAATTAATTTCATTAACGGTCAGCGTAGACGCATCTACTCCCTTAAATGTAAAAGGTATCCATTGATGACTTAATTAATAGTCTGAAATATTTGACAACATGGGGGGAGTTCCACAGCTAAATTTGTCTTGCCTCTTGTTAGGGGTACTAAGCGCATCTAAAGCATGCATAGCCGACGTCTCAGACAACGCTAATCAAGCTAAAAGATTGGCTTACGTGACAACGGCCTGGAGTTTGGGGCTTTTCTTTGGACCAGCCGTTGGCGGACTCTTGGCTGAACCGGTTCGGCAGTACCCTGGCGTTTTTCCCAAAGGTGAGTAAGAGAGAGCTTTCAATGAAAATTCACTAATTAAAGGATCGTTTTGGAAAGGATTCCTTGAAGCGTTTCCTTATTTTCTGCCATCGGCTGTGTCCGTTTTCCTCCTCCTAATTGGTGTCGTCGTTATTTATTTATTTCTACCAGAGACAAGGTACTTGAGACAATGATTGGGTTTTCTGTACCTAAGGCTTATCTTCTTAGAGGCTTTCGCTCGTCTGACAAAAAGAGCATCGCTGAAGAAAATGTCTCAGACGATGTAGAAGATGTCTCAGACGGCCTAGAAGATGTCTCTGAGTCTGCGCCAATGGTGGCGTTTTCGTCCGAGTCGAATGATGTCGATATTAAATTTTCTCAATCGGATGTCCCAGATATATAAAGACGAGCTTGCGAAATCTGTTAAGGTAACAAGGACAATGGACGTAGGCAAACCCTGAAGTGAATTTATGTAGAGTGAAGGAAACGAAATTAGCTTTGGCTACCTATTGCCTGTTTGCTTTTTCCGTGGTTGGTTCAGACGAGCTGGCAAGCTTATGGATGTCAACGAAGAAATATAGAGGTCTGCCTCCAACAGACTGAAAGGGTTTGTGTTTACGTAATTTTTTAGGTGGGCTTGGTTTCCGTGAGAAAGATATTGGACTGTTTCAGGCAATTTTAGCTTGCGCAACCCTTCCTTTTCAAATTCACCTTACACACAAAGTACGAACCAAGATCTGCTTACTTTTACCAGACTGAAGTTTGTTTTATCTAAATGGAAACCAAACTAGGCTCTTTGATGGTAAAACCGTTTGTTAGAGGCAACTAATCAATGTTTGCCGTATCTAAAACAGGCGTTCTACGTCACGTGCGTTGCCTGTGTTTTCTTCATGGCGTATAAGCCCGTGATATCTTCCAAAGAAAGGCAAGTTCGTTGCACTAGTGCGTAAAGATACTCCGCATCTCTAACATTTCTCTACGTTAGTTTTATTCCTCTATGGACAGTCCTCTTCATTACTTTCGTCATGATGAGATTATCTATCAACGTTGCCTATGTCATGATATTAATTTTTATCAACAATTCTGTACACCCAAACGTCACGTAGATGTGATCAACGGCCTGGCCCTTTCACTTGCATCCGTTTCCAGGCAACGTTACAATATTATTGACCAAATTTTGCTTTTACAACGTCTTCCTTTAGGGCGGTTTCTCCTTCCGTTGGAAGCTCGCTTTTTGCTTGGCCCATCAGCGAGGGAAAGGGTCACATAGGATTTCTTCTTGATTATCACTTGGTTTTCTATTTCATTTCCACAGTGTTTCTCATTTCGCTGCTTCTCTCGGTATATCTTCCGAGTAAATTGCAAAGGCAGAAACGAGAATAATGTTCCTATCTCATAGTATCTTATACAGTTCTTATTGCACATTTATCCTACGGAATTTGAGCGTAGCACTGCCAGAAGATTTCTAATTTTAGTAGGACGGTAAAAATTCCGTTCAATGGGTTCACAGGCTTAGAAATACATAGGCATGGTCTACTCTCTTCTGGACAACTAACTCTGGTCCGTATCAAAGGCCAGGATAAAGGTACAGTAATTACGACGTTGTCTTGCTTGTGATTTACCTTTTGTCAACGTTTTCACAACGCACGAGCGAGTGTTCAAGTAATTAGATCTTGCAAGACGAAAATATCGTTAGTCAGCGGAAGTTGCGCGGTGGACGTTCTGTGAAACGTGCGGTTAAACGTGCGGTGAACGTTTTTTTTGATCAGGCAGTCTAAGGCAAACGCTCGTAATCTACGTATACTGCTTTTGAATACGGACGATGAAACGTCTTCTATTGATTCTCTTTCTACAAGCGTTCTTCATTGACATGAATTCTCATCCGGCAGACTCAAATGGGGAACCAGAACTATCGGTTGACGATCAAGGTAACCTGATTATAAACGCAGGAATGGGATTGATTACTATGAAATACGCTGGCGGTACGACGGCAACGATGGATCAAGTTGCAGCAAAACTTGACGAGCTCACGCAATCGAACAATGACCTCCGGGAGAAGCTTTCCCACGCCCAAAACGCGAGCCAAATCCTCTACAATACGCTGCAGCGTTTCATTGCTTGTCAAGCGACGAGCCAAGGCTACAACACTTCAACAGACGAGTGCCTGCCGCTCGTACCCCAATGCTCTCGCGAAGGAGAAACGCTCGAATTCCACGGAGGTTTGAATCGCTACATTTGCTCGAGCTTTCTCCTCGACACAATCAATAACATGAAGACGAGTATAAATATGATGCTAGCAGGGACAACGTCGACTATAGGAGACGTTTCGTCGTCGCCGGGACGAACGTGCCGCGATATCAAGGAAGTGCGACCGCGAGCACTGAGTGGGGTCTACTGGATCTCCCAAAGCACGAACGGTTCGAATCCCTACCGAGTCTACTGCGACATGCTAACTGACGGCGGAGGATGGACTCTCGTCACCGTTGTTAAGGCAACGAGAGCGAATCCCGAGAAAAAGTATCCGATCAATGGAATGAACGAGGATAAATTGCTCGCCGATCGCACGGACGAGTGGGCGAGTTTGAGCAAAGCGAAACTCAATTCAATATTCGACGCGAGAAATGATTCCATTATGCGCGTCTACGCGTCGGCGTTTCACGTGGCGGCGGGAAACCGACTTCCTCGCACCTACTACATTCGGAAGTTGAAGTACAGGCAACAGTTCGATGCTTTCGTGTCGATTCGCTTCGTTCCCGAGTGGGGCGACAAGACGAAAGGCGAGTACAAAATCAATTACGATCGAAAGGGTCGCGTTCATCCGTACAATCCGGATGCGCACGATTTTCCCGATTCCGGAAGAACCATGAAACACTGGGAAGATCACGCGGTAACAATCAGTGGGAAAAGGTATCTGACCAGTCGACACGGCATCGTCGGAGATGCGTTTAGCAGCTGCGAATGGCTGTTTCAATTTCAAACCGGTGATACTGCAACCGCTATGAACTGCCTCTCCACTCAAGAAGTTTTCGCCAAGATCTGGATCAAATAACAAAGCATATGTCTGTTGCCTTCCGTAGCTCATTCGATGTTGCTGTCTTAGAATCTTTCAGTCCTAACGTTTGGTGCTCACACTTGCATTAACTCTCAGGCAGTCAACCAAAACTGTATCTTCATAGCTTATATAGCGGATGCTTGCTACACTACGGCTTTCCAGAGAAGAAGCAGGCCGAAAAGTATCAATTTACAGGAAAAACCTGCTCCTCCGACGTCTACAGACACCGAAACGCCTCCCGAAAGTGCAGGAAAGGCTTGCATTGGCCTCGCAACGACAAGGGAACAGAAATAGAATACGGGACTTACCGAGGGTCCGGATCTAAATATGTCAGGCTCTTCCAGGCTCCCTGTTCGCCGAGCAGCCCGATTCTTCGGTTAGAAAGAGTCGAGCAGCTGCTCGCTCACAGTTTCAGACGTCCCGAGCGTCTCATTTTTTCGCCATCAGTCCCGCCTGTCATTTTCTGAATCGAATCGAACGTAGAGTAGTCGCGAAGCAACTGCATTGGGGTACGGATCAGCGAGAATCTTCTCGATATCGGAAGCGAGGAAGACTTTCGGCAAATTCACGAAGTAAGTACAAGACTAGTACGCGTTTCTGGACAAGCATTAATTTCACTACACACACAGATATACGTCGTGTCTGTCGTTAGTCGTTAGGTTCATAGACAGTTGTCGTTTTGCTGAATGATTTTCCCTGGAGGGCTAGGTCGCGATGCCATTGAGTCCCCTGTGACGAATCATTCTTCCCTGTTTCCTGCACAGAGTACGTGGTACTGACGCGTTTTTTGCGCGCATAAAATAAGACGATGATACATATAGTGACGAGAGCGACGGCACTTCCTGCCGTTGCTCCTGCTATGACGTTCACGCTCGCTGCGCCTGCTCCCCAAAAGAAAGACTATTAATTGCTTTCATTTGCGTGCTAGAACGCGAGTTGTCTTACCATTCGTCTGTTCCTCAAGAGCAGGGGGTTTCATGATCGTGTCCAGAACGACCGTCACAGACGACTTGTTCTGGGCCGGGAGTAGAATTCCGTATCCGAGTAGAAAGCACTTGTAAACTCCCAAATCATCGGTCGAAAAGTTGTTGATGATCAGCTGCATCCCGTGCGTGTGATGGTACTTAAGTGAGTTCGCTGGTAGCGGCAGCGTGTCTTTGTACCATTGGACTCGTATCTTTTTGTTTCGGATGGGGAGATTTTCTAACGATGTAATATTTGTTTGGGATGGGCACGAGAATTT